>NW_027397067.1:58360975-58428056 GCF_003265705.2 Callorhinus ursinus | reverse complement strand
ATAATATTTGGCCATCAAACCCCCCCCCAAAAAAAATCTTGCCATTTGCAATGATGTGGATGGACCTGGAGAGTATTATGCTGAGCGAAATAAGTCAATCATGGAAAGACATGTATCATATGATCTCACTCATATGAGGAATTCTTTTTTTTTCTTTTAAAGATTTTATTTATTTATTCATGAGAGACAGAGAGAGAGAGAGCGAGAGGCAGAGGGAGAAGCAGGGTCCCAAGGAACAGGGAACCCAATGCGGGACTCGATCCCAGGACCCTGAGACTATGACCTGAGCCGAAGGCCTATGCTTAACCATCTGATCCACCCCGGCACCCATGAGGAATTCTTAATCTCAGGAAACAAACTGAGGGTTGCTGGAGTGTTGGGCAGTGGGAGGGATGGGGTGGCTGGGTGATAGACTTTGGGAGGGTATGTGCTATGGTGAGCACTGTGGATTGTGTAAGACTGTTGAATCACAGACCTGTACCTCTGAAACAAATAATACATGCTAAAAAAAAAAAAAAAAGAAGATAGTAGGAAGGGAAAAATGAAGGGTGGGAATTGGAGGGGGAGACAAACAAGGAGAGACTATGGACTCTGAGAAACAAACAGTGTTCTAGAGGGGAGGGGGTGAGGGTATGGTTTAGCCTGGTGATGGGTATTAAAGAGGGCACGTACTGAATGGAGCACTGGGTTTTATACACAAACAATGAATCATGGAACACTACATCAAAAACTAATGATGTAATGTATGGTGATTAACATAACATAATAAAATTAAAAAAATAATTTAAAAAAATTTTTAATGTTTTACCCCCTTTGTGAATAGAATGGTTATGCGATTCTGAATATGATGCCTGTTGGGTCCACTTTAAACAATCTTCACTTTTCAGATTTAAAATATGTATATTAAATGTTGTCTTTGTGCTTACGGTGACTGAGCTTGTTATTTCTAATAGCCTGTCCAGTTTTGCTGGGATCACGTGTCTGTAATTCATGATGGTTGGCCACTAGGTGGTGATCTCGTCATTACTGCCAAAGGATAATTTCCAGACACTTTAAAATAAAGGTTAAAATTCCTCATTAAAATCTTTGTTGCAAAACATAACATACTTTATATAAAAAATAAAAATCTGTCATTATTTTATATACTTATCTCAAAGTACTGAAAGTAAGAAACAGAATATTCTTTTATGGAGTGCTTATTTTATTACAATTATTACCATTCCACTTTGCTAAATTCATTGAATGTGTTTTCTCATTAATCCTCACAAATAAATATTAGATGAGTGATTCTATCATCAAGTAACATATGTAGGGTCAACTGTAAGTTATAGAGCCAGTATAATAATATAAAAATTCTAATCAAAGTCCAGATATAAATCTTCTCCCTCTTCTCCTTTGTTTTAACATTTTTTATAGAGGATATAAAGATATTATTCGGCAATACATTTAAATTTCTTCTGTAAATGTCCTCCACACATCATAATTTTTCATGAACAATAAATTATATTTTAATCATTCCTTTGACAATAAATTCCTGAAACCCAGTTGGAGTTTCATGATAATTTTAATATATTCCTCTAGGACACAGAACTTGAAAACATTCAAATATTTGGAATATTCATATTTATACATTATGTATACTTAATAGTAATGCACTGTATACTTGAAATTTTCTAAGAGAGTGAATTTCAAGTGTTTTCATAACATGGACAAAAAAAGTGGTATGTGAGGTGATGGGTATGGTAATTAATTTGATTGGGGTAATCAAGTCACATGGTATACTTATACCAAAACATTGTGTTGTACACCTTATTTATATACAATTTTTATTTTTCAATTCCTTAATAAAGCTGGGTAAAAAATGTGGGTAGAAATTACTTGGGTATTTGAACCTTGTCTTTACTCAGTGTATTGGGTCTCAAATTTACTTGATATCTATTATAGTCCTATATCCAATGGCTGTTTCCAACCTTTATGCGGGAAATTGTATAGTTGGGAAAAACTCATATTAAAGATTTCAGGTAAGTGCATTTATATTTCATTTCAATATCTAATAATGGGAAAATGTGAAAAATATTTATTTAGCCAATTCTAAGGAACCTCTTTCAAAATATATAAATAAAATATCTAAGCAATATCATTGCATTGTAATATAAATTGTCAACAATCTTTTCTTTCTCAATGTTTTATCAAATAACAGTGTTTCTTACTATTATTGACATCATGGGTCAGTGAAACACGTCATACTGTGATGAAAATAAACCCAGGTGGCAAGTTAAATAGTGACTATTTCTTTGACTGGAGGGAGCAGGAAAAATCTCTATGAGTAGATAATTGTTTTCCAAAGATCTATATAAAAAGAAACAGTTGGCTATGCAAAAGCTGAGTGGGAGAGCACTTGCAGATATGTATAATAAATGCAAAGTCCCTATACTGGAAGAAATATTGTCATAGTGGAGGAATAGAAAACAGTTTAAAATATGGAATATAATGGAGCTTTTTATGGTAGGGGAAGGGATGTATGAATTGAGATCTAAGAAACAGGCAGAGGCCAGATCAAATTGTGTGCTAAAAGCTATGCTGAGAACTTTGGATTTTTTTCTATGTGATATGAAAAATACCTGAAAATTTTAAAAAAATGTGAACATCATAGAACTAAGGATACCATTTTTCAGAGTTTACTTCCATTAGGAAACTTAAGTTTTCCATGTTCAAGAAACTTTGCATCAAAGGAGATGAAAATGAATAATGAAAAAGACAATCTTTATAATCATCCTTTCTGAGCAAAATTGTTACCATATTTTGCTTTCATTTATATCCAGTAATAATCCATCTTGTTCTCTTCAGTTTTAAAGCATTTTTTGCAAAATTATGATAACATAATTTTAAAAAACATTATGGCAAAACAAGTAGAACTGTATTTAACATCAAGATTTTCATTGTTTTAAAGATAAATTACAGGCAGTTAATGTACAAATTTGTTAAAAGATGTTTTAAACATTTTCCTTTTTGGTTAAAGTGTCACCAATGGTTTTATTTATTTCATTTTTAGGTTTCCACAACATTAGATCCACTCTATCTATCTGATGTACATTCATTTTGGGTGGGTGAAAAATACTGGCCTCTTCACCCCCAACATAAAAATCAAACAAAATTCTTGTTTACTTTGTACTGAGTTGCAAAGACTGCTTCAGAGTTTTACACAGATTTGTAACCTTGAGAAAAAAATAGTTTGCCTTGAAGTAAAGCTCATGGAAGTATCTGCTTTGGAGGCTATGAAACAGAAGGAAATGAGGTACATCTTTTTCTATATTTTTGTCATTGTTGTTCTCTACATGTGGAACAGTGAACTTTCTGCAAAGACTTTAGGGGAAAACTTTTAAGATATCATCAGATTGAAACAAAACATTTAAATGTCTGGTAGTATGAAACATAGAAACTGCAATATTATGATGGGATTCAAAATTTTACATACAAAAACACTTTGGAGAGTAATTTGGAAATTTCTAGTAAACTTGAAGACATGCATATATAAGCATAATATATACCTCTTTTTTTAAAAAAGATTTTATTTATTTGACAGACAGAGAGAGAGAGCACAAGTAGGCAGGGCAACAGGCAGGCAGCGGGAGAAGCAGGCTCCCTGCTGAGCAGAGAGCCTGATGCAGGGCTAGATACCAGGACACTGGGATCATGACCTGAGCCACAAGCAGCTGCTTAACCAACTGAGTCACCCAGGTGCCCCAATATATACCTTTTTTACTTGGATAACAAGAGAAATATTTAAGAGAGTTTATCACAAATAGTTTATAATAGCCATAGAAATACTTTAAATATTCATCAGGAGGGGGCTGAGTAAGAAAGTTGCAATATAGTGAAAAGGAATACTGTATTTCTTTTAAAAGTTAGCCAGATCCATGAATCAACATCTATAATTTTTTTTAAAGGAGAAGAAATGCTGAACAATAAAGGCAAGTTATAGACCAAGCATATATAGACCGAGCATATATATATATAGAGAGAGAGAGAGAGCCAGCATATCATCTATATATTGAATATAGTTCTGAAATAATGATTGATAGATGATAGATATTTAGCAAAGTATAAGCGTCTAGTAATGCACACAGTAGTATAAATATTCCTATTTTATTTATTTCATAAGGTGATTGGTTTGTAAGTGTTTAACAGATTAACCTTGTTACATTTTATCTCAAAAAGTTATAATAATGCAAAACAAACCATTTGTAGTAAAAAGAATACATGATAAAATATTGCCATCTATTCATGATGTACATCCAATGACTTAAAAACTGCCATTTGGCTGTGACTGAATTTTCAAAAAATTTAAAAACAATTTTTGTATATCCAATTTGATATAAAAATGAATACCAAAATAGGATTTCCCTTTTTAACCTTAGTCCAACAAAATTACTTTCAACATAGGCATTTGTTAGTACTCATTATAATTATATATTTTATAAGTGACTAATTAAATTTAATAAACATACCAATAGTTAATATTATTGAGTATCATAAGTCTTTCTTATGGGTCAAAAATTTTATTTCACACTATATCTCAAATGCAGAGTATATTGATTTTTTTTTCTATAGCTATCTTGCTTTCCCTCTAGTCCTCAGCTTTTTGTAAAAAGAGTAACAACTCAATGTTGACTGGAATTTTTAATATAGCTTAATTTGATAACATAAATAGCTCATTTAGGTAGTTACTTTGGTGTCCTATGAACCAAAGACTCAGTTTTTCAGGAGAAAATGTGTGTGTGTGTGTGTGTGTGCATATGTGTGGGTGTGTGATATGGATAATGCAATTCCATTGTGGGAGGGAAAAATTATGTCCTTGAACATGGTATCCATGACCTCAGTTAGTTTCCAGAATCTTGCCTTTTACCAACATGGGAATGCCGGTTCTGCTGACATCAATGGGAGGACTCTGCATCTGGCTAATGAGATCTGTGGTCTGGTCTCAGGTTTGCTCAGAACCTATTAGCAATCCCTGGACGACTCTGTCTCACCTTTTCTCCCACTGAGGACTGCTGTGACTCACAGGGGGTCTGTTTCTCAGGGCTCAGTGAAGATACTCCTTTTCTGTAAAGGTCATTCTAGTCTAGTAAACTTTTTAGCAAGGTATCAGTGACATCAAAGGGTATAACAAGGTGAGAAATGCCAGGACCCTGATCTGAATGTGCCAGCTCTCCTAGTAAGATTGTAAATTTAGGAAGTACACATCTGATTTGTCTCACCTCTGGCCTGTTGTCCTTCTCTTTCCCACAATCCTCTGAATCAGAAAGGAGTGGGTTATTCTTGTTGTTGTTATTTTTTTTCTTTTAAGAGAGAGAAATATGAGTGACTGCTGCTTCTTTTTCAATGATAGTTTAATTTTTTTCCTCCTTCTAGATAAGATCCATTTAGATACCCAATCATAAAATTACCCCTGCTTCCTGACAGCATCCAATCCCAGGTAAAGCCCTGATCCCTTAAACTTTTCTAATACCACTTAATAAAAGCCCAAATCCTATAATAAATCCTTTCTATCACTCTGTCACCGAAACACTCAAATACACAACACATACATTATCCCTCATTGTGATGAATAATGAGTCCAGCTTGTTCAAATACAGGGGCATGTCAGGTAATCTTTGGCTAAAGGGCATTGACACCTTGCATACATTCATCCAAAGTATAATATTCAGTTAAAAACATGACTCTTGTACAAATATAAATGCATATCAAATATTTTACTCAACCCATTAACTAACAAGAGAATTAGTAGGTGATATAACTGGTTTAGAAAGAAAACATAAAGCTAGTTACAAAGAAAACATTTTGAAGAACTGGCTCTTCATTTTGAAAAAGAAAGTAATTGTTAGAACAATAGTTAGATACAAAACTGGTATTATAGAGAATAAAAAAATAAAATACACCCTTGCTGGTATTCTTTCTTCTAAATGTAAATTTATGTTATCATGTAAATTCACAGTTTATTCCAATGTTAAATCACAAAATCAATTGCATTTAAAATTTCTGAGAACATGAAATAATTCTTGAATGAGCTTGCTAAACAGTGTCTCTAAGTGACTTTGAGATGACATGCTATATTATTTATTGATTTCCACATTTTAGATTTTTTTATTTATTGATTTCCACGTTTTAGACTTTTTTTCTTGACATATACATCTTCCTAAAACCTAGAGTATATATAGCTATCTTAGGCAAAAGGGGAAGTATTCTTTATGATGGAGAAACTATAGATAGTAGATCATCCAGACATGGATGAGGGAAAATATTAAAATTTTGGGTAATTATCTCTCAAGACACACAGTATGGCTCACAGACAACTGGCGAGCCATATACTTATTTTGCGTGGTCATAATCTGAATATTCTTTTATGTTCCTCTCTGCATTCCATGTGTAACATATGCTAGTCTAACTCCAGGTAGCATCAGAAGAGCCAAAATAATTCCCTCATTCCAAACTTGCCTCCTATGTCTAAGGGTTTGGTTAAAGGACTTTTTACATTAAAACAAGGAGGAATTTACTGAGGTAAATAAATTAGTAGCATATAGAGGTGTCATTATTTTCTTAGATGTAAGTACTTCAGTGTTCAGGTTCTTGGTCAGATTGCTTGAGACAAATCCAGATTCTAACTTTTATTAGAATCATGATATTTGACAAGCAGCACAATCTTTTTCTTATAATTTCTTGGTCTCTGTTACTTACTGTGTAGAGATTTTGGAAAGAATAATGTTTTATTCAATGAAAATTTAAGTGCCAATCTTGGAGGGGAGTATAGTGAGGAATGGAAATACAGTCCTGGCCTTCATGTTGCTTGCTGTGTGGTAGATGAGACATAATTAGTCCACTTGAGGGATTAAATAAAGCAATCACATAAAAAGCATTAAGCATATTTAAAATCAATGTAAAATTTATCATTATAAAAATATAAGGTGTTATTTCTAATTTGTATATAAAATATCTAGAAAATGAAGGTGTTTAAAAACCCTGAAGTGCTTAAAAAGTGTATATAAAATATCTAGAAAATGAAGGTGTTTAAAAACCCTGAAGTGCTCCAATATTATTTTACAAGTTAATTCTCTTGGAAAAATGTTTGTTCCCGAAGATTATGTAAAGTTAGGAGATGTAGACATATACTTATTCTTTCAATACTGGAACTAAAATTTTTTTTAACTCATTACCTATTTAAATTATGATAAGTTCCAAATTAATGGCCCTCAAGTGAAAGAGCTATGACTGCATTTAGTTGCCTGGTATGTGCCAGAAAAATCTGTTGATATAAAAGCTTAAGGAAGCTAAGTTTTCCATTTTCCATGAGGAGAAAATTAATCTTCTATGTCCTGTAATATTCACTTTATCTTTCAAGAGAAGTCTGGGTGAATGAAAATGATTTTAAAAATAAATAGAAATTATTAAAATAAACAGTGCTGGTAAGTATGAAGGTGACATTTTAAAATTAAAAAAATAATAATAAATAAATAAAAATTAAATATTATTTTGGCTATGTTTATGAGAAAAATAAAATGATCACCAAAATATTATATATTCAGGGACCACATTAAGAATCAAATCTGCTTCATAACAACTCCCCAATCAATAGTAGAGTAAAAGGTTCTTTGTTGTTGTTCTTTGGCAGCATAAATCACTGTGAACCTAACTCCCACTTAAAACACTAATCTTCCTGAGTAATATAGATAGTAGCACCAAATAATTACACTTCATCCCCTTCTCACCACTGGGTTTGCAGTCCCCAGAGGCAGCATGGACAGCAATCCTAAGGCAAGATAATCTTCCCTAATAAGTTCAATTTTCTCTAAGCGATGCAGTGCTGATCTATACATACTTATTAATGAAATATGCCTATACCTGCAGTTTACTGATTTGAAGGAGGCATACAATCAATAAACTTAAAAAAAAAAGCAGTGAAGAACTAAATACTAGTAGATATTTGATCAATTTGGGATTTTAGAATTTGCAATCATAAGCTCTTTCAAGGCAAGGGATTCAAAGCAAAGGAGTTTAGAAAATTCTTGAAATTCAACATTAATAACAAATGGCCATTAAACAAATACCAACACCAGATACATATTCAAATATAATTTGGTAGAAGAGTTAGCATTTCTTTTCTCTCTTCCTCTCTGCAAGTTTTCAAGTTTGTGGACAATAACAAGCATGTATTATGTGCTTGCCTCTGTGTTCTATACTTTAACAGGTATCTAATTTAATCCATTCACTCTCCTTATAAGCTATG
Organism: Callorhinus ursinus; assembly: GCF_003265705.2. Lineage (NCBI taxonomy): Eukaryota > Metazoa > Chordata > Mammalia > Carnivora > Otariidae > Callorhinus > Callorhinus ursinus. The sequence continues at coordinate 58,419,775 of NW_027397067.1, read as the reverse complement.
TACTATTAGGATAACAGTTTAAAGAACATGAAGCTCAAAATGGAGAGATTAAGATAAATTGGTCAAGGTCACAGAGTTTATAGGAAGGGGTATACAAATCTGAAGTTAGAGCTTCTGCTTTTAACTATTCCTGGGCTGCCATGGTAAGCTTTATCATCTGCTCCTGCAAATCATTATTTTCTTATACACATCTAATGTTAAACGCATTTATTTCTTATTTCCATATTAGATACAAAGGCAGATTTCAAGTATCAACTGGAAGTGATAATATTGCTATGGCATTAATATTGTAAAATTGAATATATCATTATTATTTTCATGCATTTAGCACAAAAGCTGTAAATTGCTATATAAGGCTTCCTTGTATACAATCTTTGGTTCATTCATTCCTTTGTTCATTCATTTGTTTATTTATTTTTATTTATTCTTGGCTCCACTGTGTTCCACTGGGTAGGGTCATAAACTCTTGTAAATCAACATCTATAAGATGATTAAGGAATTTACTGTAAATTATGGATGGGATAATTTCTGATAGTTTCTGCATCAGAAACAGGGGTTGCTGAGATGAAATCAAGACATATTTCCTGTCTTAAGGGACCCACTCCCCTTAAGAAAGGATTAAATGAATCATAACATTTCAAGCATAAAAAGCACTAGGACTGTGTTGGCAACTAGAAAAAAATTTGGCAATGCTTTAATGGGGGGAGGAAAAGGAGTCCTCAAAGAGTGATTTCTGAATTCCACTGGAAGGAATCTGTCACCAAATATGTCGGTCCACATTTCCAAATACGTTAGGGACATTATATTGAGATATTATTTAGGCATCCCATATTGCATATATCTAAATTTGAATTCATCTTTCCCCACAGATTAGTTGTTTTGTTTTTTTTTTTTTTTTTGGTTCTTTTTTTTCTCTAAGAGATTGTCAATTGCCAAAAGATTCATGAGTAGGAACTGGCTATGGCTAGAACATAAACAGAGTGACAAATTCTATACTTTCAGTTTGGCTCCAGATCATGCATGCTTAACACAATGCTATAACTCAGAGGACTTCAAGTATTTTTCCCTGTATGCCATTAATAATTTAGAAAAAATATTCCCTCTTTACATATGTTTAAGGTGACATCTAAAATATTCCATAATTTTGAATAACTAAAAATTATATGCTTAGGGGAAATATTGAATTATTAAAAAAGTAACAGTCTCAAAATTAAATTTATTCAAAGGAATATAAAAACCACATCAGTTTGATACTCTGTTAGTTTAGCACAGAGGTTAAGAGCAAAGATTATGGGGCCAGACTGTCTGGGTTCACCCTTAGTTTTTCCCTAATTATTTGTATGACTATAGGCAAGTGATCTAATTCCTTTCTGTTTCAGTTTCCCTTCTTTAAGCAAGGATAAAAATAAGACATATTTTGTAGAGTTATTATGTTGAGGGTAAAATGATTAATATAAGAAAAGCACTTAGAAAACTTTCTAGAACAAAGTGAGCACTTTAAGTGGGAGGTATTATAATACTTTTAAAAATAAATTTAAAAAAATCTCTTGTTTAATAGGCAGGAATTTCAGTAACTTTATTTCCATCTTGAACTCAGCTTTCCATTACGGTAACCCCATATCCTTTTCTCTTAATATAATAGATTTAGACATACTAAATCAATTTTCTCAATATCATAAATATGCTCATTTTTCATACTTCTCTGCATCAAAAATTATATGTAAAAAGAACTTAATTTTTAGAAAATATTCTGCAACTATAACAGTCTAAGTATTAAAATAATCTTTTAGATTAGGTAGTCATGACAAATATTAGTATTACATCATTGATCAAAACAACATAAATATGTAACTTTATTGATAATATAAGAAATAAACAACTGAAAATATGTAGTCTAATGGATTAGATGGGCCTGTTTTTTATTTTTAAATAGTTGATATATCATATGATATTAGTTTTGAGTGTACAGCATAGTGACTCAATAAATACTTAACAAAATGTTCACCATGTTAAGTGTCCTTACCATCTGTCACCATACAGAGTGATTATAGCATTACTGACTACAATCTCTATGCCATAGTTTCATTCCCATGATTTATCTATTTAATATTGGAAGTTTGTACCTCTTAATTCTTTTTATCTGTTTCACCCATCCTCCACCCCCCTCCTCTCTGGCAATCACTAGTTTGTTCTCTGTATTCATGAGTCTCTGTTTATGTTGTTTTGTTTTTTAGATTCCACATATAAATGAAATCATATGGCATTTGTTCTGCTCTGTCTGACTTATTTCACTTAGCATAATACCCTCTAGTTCCATCCTATTGTCACAAATGGAAAAATTTCATTCTTTCTTACGGCCGAATAATATTCCATTGTATATATATACCACATCTTCCTTATCCATTCCTCTATTGATGGACACTTAGGTTGCTTCCATAATTACCTACTGTAAATAATTCTGCAGTAAACAGTGGTACAAATATCTTTTCAAATTAGCATTTTTGTTTTCTTCATATAAATACCCAGAAGTGTAATTACTGGATCATATGGTAGTTCTATTTTTTTCATTTTTTGAGGAAGTTTAATAGGGTTTCCACAATGGTTGCACTAGTTTGCATTTCCACTAACAGTGCACAATGGTTCTCTTTTCTCCACTTCCTTACCAGCATTTGTTATTTCTTGTCTTTTAGATCCTCACTATTATGACTGGTATGAAGTTCTATCTCATTGTGTGTGTGGTTTTTTTTTTAATTTTTTAAAGCTTTTAATTTTTTACTTGAGAGAGAGAGAGAGAGCATGAGTGGGGAGAGGGGCAGAGGAGGAGAGGGAGAGATCCAGACTTGTGGCTTGATCCTAGGACTGTGGGATCATGACCTGAGCTGAAGGCAGCTGCTTAACTGACTGTGCCCCTCACTGTGGGTTTGATTTGCATTTTCCTGATGACTAGTGATTTTGAGCACCTTTTCATGTGTCTGTTGGCATCTGTACAACTTATTTGGAAAAATATCTATTCAGGTCCACTGCCCGTTTTTAAATTGTATTATTTGGGTTTTGTTGTTGAGTTTGTAGGAGTTCAAGGGTCTTATCTTTAATGCTATACTCTTATATCTCATGGATAGTTTTACTTACTGCTAGAAATAAATGGTTTTTCTAAATCCTACCTTTTTTTATAGGTTAAGATATTGAGAAACATTCACATAAATATATATGTAAGAATAGAATGAGAATTCTTACAGAAACGTCACTTGATAATTTGAGTTTATCTCGAGTTGTACTTTAAAACTTGTGTTTGTCATCAAAAATATTTCAAATTATTTATCACTCTATTATTCCTCTTTAAATATTACTGAACACAAAAAAATTTAAAGTAAATATTACTGAACACAAAGTATTGGAAATCATTCTACCTGCACATTCATATTTTTTATTGTTATTAATAAGTGTCAAATCTGGCAACAATCCTTGTAATTGGGCCTTTCTATTTGCACAAAGGACAGTTTTTCAAGCTGGACAATATACCAGAGTAATATCCTAATGGGTGAGATATGGTTATGTGTACTCTCCCTTAAAACTGGAGAAGAAAAACGAGCCACAGATACATTCTCCTGAAGATCCATTTAAGAATATAATAAAATTGATTTTGTACAACGAGAAAGTGATTGACTTAAAATTATTTATGACAAGATTCTGAGTACCTCTGGAGCATGAATAACCCAGTTTGAAGGTCACCACCATAGAGCACAATCAACCTAGAAACAGCAGTCATCTCTAGCCCTCACGTTACGTCCCACATTTTCCCTGCATCCAACCAATGCAAGATGGAATTTATTTTATCAATTGTACGTTAGAAATGTCTTTTACATTGGGGATTTCTTCTCCAGAGCCACTGCCTTTGTGAGGTCATAAAATCATCATCTCTTTCCTGGAGTTTTATGAGTCTTTTCTCTTATACTGCATTGACATCAGTTTTCCCCACGTTCTGACCTGCTCCACAGTTGGCGGAGTTATCATTGTTAAAAATCAACAAAAAATGACAATGCCAATTTTTTCATACCAAACTTAATTGGCTTACTATTGCTTAAAGTAATAGGCAAGGTATCTTGCAGCGTGTCCTCAACCCAAACATCCAGCTCAATCTTCCACCACTTCTTCCTATGAGTGCTAAAATTCTAATTTGAAAGAAATATGCTATTCTCTAAATATACCCAGTCATGTCAGGGTGTGGGGCTTATTGCATCTCATTTCTACTTCCTTGGACTCAGCTTTTTACTCTCTTCTACTCTTGCTCTTCCTTACCCATACATGCATCTTAGCATTCCTTAAAGATCCAGCCCCGTTTTTTTTTCCTCATTCCCACTGCACTAGCTCAAGATAAACAACAAAACAAGACAAAACTGCCTCACCTTGCAGCAGAATTTCTTAACTCGCTTTCCAGATTTTCATAATACTTTGATCTTAAATGCAAGTATAGCTAGGCTGATTATACAAATTTTTGCCCAACGGTATTTTTTTTTTTAATTTAAGAGGAAGGTAATAATTGAATAATGACAATTAATCTAAATTAGAGCAAACTGCAACGTATGGTCCCTCTGATTGTAACAGATAATAGGCAATTGCTCGGTTGACTTGCTTTTCCTATTATTCTGATTATCTTTGTGGCATGTTATTGGGTTTGATCAATATGTGTATCTTAGCGTTTTGTATTTGTGTCATAGCATTTGTATCTTAATAGATATTTTTGAATGAATGTATAGAAACCTGTAGGTTCAAATTTAAGAATACAATGTGCAATGAGTTATTTTGTGTGCATACACATTGATTAATATTGTAGAAAAGCTAGCAAGTATTTTGGCATATGTAATAGCTAAAAACCTAGGGCTGTCTAAGGAATCATTCCTGCTTTACTTGGAATAACTTTCCACATTTTGTTATCAATGTAAAATTTTATTGAATTATTATATACATATATAAAAGTGCAAAAAATCATAAATGCACTTATATTTGCACAAATTGATAAATTTTAAAAAGTGAATACATCCACAAATCAGAATGCGATTAAGAGATGGATTGTTAGCAGAATTCCATGGCATCCCTTTCTGCCTATTTCAGTCACTACCCTCCCTAACATAGGATAAATAATACTCTGGCTTCTAACACTGAATAGCTTTAATATTTTGATACTACATAAAAATTAAATCATAATTATATGTTCTTTTGCAAATAATATTTTCTTAATATTATTTTTTGAAACTTTTTGACAGTATATTAAAACTGAACAGCATGAATACTCTATGATTCAGTAATTAATACCTATCTGTGTATATACAAGGACACACACACACATTGACCAAAGACATGAAGAAAAAAATTGAGAAGCATTATAATTGTCTCAAACTTGAAATAAGTTAAAATTCTAACAATAGTAGAATTCAGTATACTCATGTATACTCATGTAATAAAATTTCATACGGAAATGAGAAATCACATACAATATATCTCACGATAAAAGATTGAGTGAAATATTTCATACTTCCCCTTAACCGCTGTCATTTGTGACTTAAAATTATTAGAAATTCTAAGTTTTAAAAATTTGCTATTACACTAAACTATTCAGAGGGCCACTGACAAATGTCATTTTGAATTTCAAACATGCACAATTTCCTGGTAGTCACCAAAAGTAAAAAAGCCTTTGCAATAGCCCTTTCAGTCTGTTTGTGCTTTAAGATAGATAGACAGATAGACAGAGAAAGAGGGAGAGAAAGATTATAAATCTAAAGGCACATAAATGCCATTTTGGCAGGTAAACATAATTTAGGAAAAACCCAATAGCTTTCTATTTACATGTTTGTTTCATCAAGAATGCTAATATATCATTGTCTAGAGTCTCAAATACTTTTTAAAATTTTGAATTCAATACCTTATCTACTAATTTTATAGGTAGAAATGCTTCACTCCATTATAAAGTTATAATTTTTATATTACTTTGAACTTCTAGTGAATGAAAATTGAAGATAATCATTAGTACAAACTTCACAATTTATGGAATAGTGAGATTGCAATTTTTACCATAAACATAATAATAAAATAAATTTTTAAGAATATTTTTAATTTAGTTATTTGAGAGAGAGAGAGAGCATGGGGGGGGAGAGTCAGAGGGAGAAGCAGACTCCCTGCTGAGCAGGGAGCCCTATGCAGGACTCGATCCTGGGACTCCAGGATCATGACCTAAGCCGAAGGCAGTCACCTAACCAACTGAGTCACCCAGGTGCCCCAATAATAAAATAATTTTAAGACACCTATTTACTTATAGGGATGTGCAAAATGATCTGCAGCTTCACACAAATTATAGGAAAATGAATGGTTATAATGAGAGGTTTCATTGAAAATGGCACCTTTGAACATTCGGATTCATACTTGTTTTATAAATTTTCTTAAAAACAACTGCTATATAGATTTTTGCTTTTATAACTGATTATTACAAAATGAATATTCACTTGTATCTGCTTTTATTGAAGAAATAAAAGATACCCAACCATGTAGCAATAGGTTTTCAAAACAATTAAAATATCATTGAAACCAAATGATCAATTAATAACTATACATAGAGCCAGGGCAATGTATTGTGAGTATATTATGAAAGAGTTATCTTTAATAAGACTTCAGGTAAACTTCAAAACTGCAGAGAAGATCATTTGGCTATAAACACAAATGTAGTTTTCACAAGCAAAGTATGTTGTCCCAAGAGTCTTACAATGTTATTGAGAAGAGGTATATACAATCTAAGAAATGTAAAGTACATGGGCTGAAGAATCAATGGCAATGACATTTCTTATATTATTTTTTAAATGAATTATTCTGATACAAGGAAACTTAAACAAATATTTCTCTCAGGTTAATAATCAGTGATATACATACTATTAAAAAAACAAGAAAAATGCTGACACAACCATGTATGGTCCAGAAATGTCTTGAAAGTGAAAGTCACAAATACCCTCAAACATAAATGCTAATGAAAAATGCTCTGGGCACAAACCTTACACTTGACTTATTCCATTGTAAATGGCATTTTGGCAAAAGCAAATTTTATATGTGGAATTCTTCTTAAAGTGGAGCAGTAGATAGAAAATAATACAAAAATTCAAGTGGAAAGCAATTAAAGTTGTTTGAGGATTTTAGGTTGCTGTCTCCCAGAAGGGTAGAATTTGAATTTGATTTTTCTTTGTATTAAATTTTCCCTCCCTCCATCCATTTGTTCCCCTTCCCTCTCTCTTTCCTTCCCCTCCTTACTTCCTCCTTTGTTTCCTTCCCTCCTTCCTTTTTATTTTCTCCTCCTCCACCTGTTTCTCCCCACCTTATGCTTCATCATCATCTTCACCTAGTAATGAATATTACACAGCTTTCTTCATGAGTATATCACAATGCAGTTAAATCACATTTTTGAAAACCTAGAAGATTTGAACATCTGAACATTAGAACATTTATTGTGTACAATTATGGAAGAGAATTTGGGCAATGAAATAAATGTCTTTGGTGTCCAGGAAATTTAAAGACTAGAATGTTGTGGTGAACAAATAATTTATTAAAAAGTTGTTAAAGGCACAGGTAAACATAGTTTTAGGGCATGTCCTAGCACAAGAGCACAAAGAAATAACTGGTCAATTTCCTCTGAGATTGTTGAGAATATATGATAGGAAAGGTCACAAATGGGTATTCACAAGATGGGCAGGTTATTCCAAGATGAATATAAACAAAAAAGAGTGGTTTGGAACATCATGGTATAATCACACCAAAGTATAATTGGTCATCACAGGTTACTAGAGGGAATAATCCATAAATGAAATTTGCTAGTCAAGCAAGTGCTGGATTAAAAAAGGTTTTGTATACAATTCTAAAGTACTTGTAGAAAATGCAGAACCAATGGTTAGTTAAAACATGAGGTTTAGAAGGGATATATCTTTCCTATAGAACTCTAAATAATATCTGTAGATACTCTCTGCTCAAGGATATAGATCTTAATTTCTCTCTTCTTCAGAGTGGGTTGGACTTAGTGACTGGCTTCCAAAGAATAGAGTATAGAAAAGAAAAAAAAAGAATAGTAACTTTACATTAGAAAGAACTGATTGATATAAGCTTAAAAGAGTGATCAAGGGTAACATTACCATGATAATTCTTCATGTTGGTATCATTTGGTTTCTGATACATTACAATGATAAGGTCATTTTACCTCTTTTAGTGTTTTCAAAAAATAACCAAGTTTGCTCATGAGAAAACATACAAAAAAAAATATTGATAGTCACCCTACAAAACACCTCACCAGAATTCCCCTAAACTGTCAATATCACCATAAACAAGAAAAGTCTGATACTGTCTCAAACCAGTGGAGACCAAGAAACTTGATGGCTAAATGCAATGTGCTACCCTGAATTGGATCCTAGAACAGAAAAATGACATTAATGGAAAAATTTATGAAATCTTAATAAAATCTGCAGTTAACAGCAATGTGTCAATGTTAATTTCTTAATTTTAGCTAAGAAATTATGTGCCATGATTATGTAAGACATTAACATTAGGGAAGATTGAGTGAAGAATGTACTTCTGAACTGTCTTTATAAATTTAAAATTATTTCATAATTAATTTAAAAATAAAAATTAAAAAAAAACATGGAAACCAAATCAACAGTAACTGGACTGGTAGCGTAGTAGTTACAAAATTTATGAAGTCGCACTAAAGCTGTGGAAAGGGGATGGAGACATGAGAAAATTTGAGAGATATCCATGATGTTGCCTTTATAGCCCTTGGAGCCTGATTATATGTGAAGTGGCAACTGAAAAACAATCTTTGTCAGTGAATCAACCTATGGTTGTCTTAGCAAAATATGGAATAGAGGAGGACAGCCAACTGGAAAGAGAGAGTGATAATTGCTTCAATTTCAGATACAGGTTATCCTTTTGTATAATATCCACTCCAAGTCTCCAGAAGGTATTGGACTTTAATATCATTCTAAAACTTAGTAAACATAGGATATCAACCAGTCTATGAGTGAAAGTTGAAACCTTTGACAAAAAGATGATGACCACCTCACACAGGAATGTGAGTAAAGTGAGAAGATAAGGTTAAGAACATGGTGAGTGCTGTGAATTGTGTAAGACTGTTGAATCACAGACCTGTACCTCTGAAACAAATAACACATTATATGTTAAAAAAAAAAAAAAAGAAGAAGAAGATAGCAGGAAGGGAAAAATGAAGGGGGGGAAATTGGAGGGAGAGACAATTGGACTATGACACTATGGACTCTGAGAGAGAAACTGAGGGTTCTAGAGGGGAGGGGGTGGGAGGATGGGTTGGCCTGGTGATGGGTATTAAAGAGGGGACGTTCTCCATGGAGCACTGGGTGTTGTGCACCAACAATGAATCATGGAACACTACATCAAAAACTAATGATGTAATGTATGGTGATTAACATAACATAAGAAAAAAAAGGTCAAGAACAAACACCCTAGGGGATACCAGTAATAAGAGAAAGAATGTGAATGACTCAGGGGTGCCTGGGTGGCTCAGTTGGTTAAGCGACTGCCTTCGGCTCAGGTCATGATCCTGGAGTCCCAGGATCGAGTCCCACATCGGGCTCCCTGCTCAGCGGGGAGTCTGGTTCTCCCTCTGACCCACGCCGTTCTCATGCTCTCTCTCTCTCTCATTCTCTCTCTCAAATAAATAAATAAATAAAATCTTTCTCAGTTGGTTAAGAATGTGAGTGACTCAAAACCTATTACCTAGAAGGCAGTATTCAACATAGGAGCAAATGTAAATTATATAAAAATAATAAGTTAGGCATGAGAGGTTAGTTTTATGGTAGAAAAATTTGGGGATAGGGTTGGGAAAACAGTCAAGGGACTAAATATGCTTTTTGATATACTTATTTTTATTAAATAATAAATGAAACCAAGACCTGGCTTCCAGGAATCAATAATCTAAAATGTATGGACATGACCATGATTTCAGGTAGAATGAAATATATCTTACAAAAGTAAAAATGTGTTAATAAATAGAAAGTGATCCTTAGGAAAGGGGGAATTCACATCTAATTTGAGTGGTTAAGAAATATTTTATGACATATGCTACACTTTGAAAAGGTAAAGAAACACCCTCATATGCTCAGAAAAGGAGATAAAATAAGCAAATACAGAGATTGAAAAAATAAATCTAATTAGAATGAAAATTCAGGGTATTTGAAGTGGATCAGTAGGATAGTATACTGGGACAAAGATGTTCAGTTAAAACCATTGGAAAATTGAAAGTTATATTAGAGAGGTTGTAATTTGCTGAATCTATAAACACACACTAAATACTAAGTTAAAACTAATTTTGGTGACTATATGTCTATGAAGATATCTATGTCTAAGACCTATTTTAGTTTCAGACAAATTTGAGATGTGGAGGACATATTACCTGATAATTCATTTGGATGTGACTATGAAAAAATTTAGTAAGACAATCACTACATGACTTAAAATCAGAAAACAATGAGTACATAAAAAGTAAACTTATAAGTCTTAAGTTTTAGTGAAAATTATCTAGCACACCATCATTCAAGAAATTCTCATTAATTTTCATAATATTATAATAATATTTTTAATATTTTTGTAGATGAGTTATAAAGCAGGCCAATTTTCTGAGCAATTACATGTGATTATCATATAGCAGAAAACAAAAGAGTAATGAAAAAATAAAATCAATTAAACCAACTGGATACTAATGGATTAGTTATCAACAACTGCAATTATCAAATATGTGAGGCAAAAATTGTGTTTACTATTTTGTTTGCTATGCTTCATTTTCTATTGATAAATATTGAATCATTTGAAGCAAAATCTTATGAGTGCTTACTAAATACATGCTGTTATACTAACTTGACTAAATTGTGCAGAAATAAACTCAAAAATACAGTGTGCATATTGAGTCCTTATCCAGTATCAAATTGGTCTTTACAGTGGACTTAGACATTTTCAATTAATTTTTCCATCCTAGTGGAATTTTGTCCAAATACAAATACATATTTTTCTAAAACAATTCATTTGTAATAATTTCAGATTTTCCTTTTATTTTAGTTTTTAAAATATAGGCAAGTGAATTTTTTTAAAAAATCAGATTTTTCCCGCAAGATTTCAGAGTCTCAGTGTTCTACAAAGATGTAAATTAAGGAAAGTGCAAAAACTGATATAATGGAATTATCCAAACATATAAATCTATATTACTACTGCTAAAAATCTTCATGGAGAACTATTTTTGTCACATCTAAAAACTATGCTGAAGTATTGTAACATTTTAAACTTGCAATTAGGAAACATTAGAATGAGTAGCATATTATTTCACAATATATTTTAAATGTAATCATGTTTTCCAATGATCTCCTTCATATATGGTGGTGTAGTGCAATTTAAATGTGAAATTAGAATTTCAAATAATATAGTTTGGTATGTAGCTGACCACAAAGCTCAGTATCAAAATATAATATATTAAAACAACTGCTGTTCTGATCTTAGTTGCCCCACAGCCAACTTTATCATTAAATTCAAGCATAATTAATAGACCTTTGGAGATATCATCTAACAAACACTGCTGAGCAACTTTTAATCATTTACAACTTGCATTTATTAATGAATATGAATATCTGTGATTATGTTACTTATTTCATAATTATGCCATGTAATCCCAAGAGTTAAGTTTAATTCACATGTAGTGATAATGAAAAAGGTGAATTGCTGAAGAAAGCAGCAGTTCAATAAAGCTATAATTTTAATATAATAGCCATATTTGATTCACATATTGGTTCTGCAAATGTAAAAGTGGGGGGGGATTGTAACAATAAAAAGAAGTAGAAACAAGCAATATGTACTATTTTAAGTCATACAGCAGCACCAATGGTATTTTAAGTGGAAGTTATTTTGTGTCACTGAAAACCACTCATGCAGCTTAAATCTGAGGAATCATTGAGTCCTTAGATAATGTAATAAATAGATAAAATAATTAGTAAGAGCCTAGAAGAGTCAATCAATGTGGCTGATTTTACATGTTTTCAAGATTGCCTAAAAAGGATAAAAGCAGCATACAATCGTGAAGCTACTGATTCTTCAGTAAGGTTCATTCAGAATGCCCCACATTGACATTCTGACTCTATGTAAATTTCTGACCTTAAACTTTCTCTCCCAATTGTTTTATGCCATAGTTTCCAGCATAGCCACAACATGAATTTTCCCTGAATTTATAAGCTGATATTTATCATTAATTAATTTATTTATACATTCATTTCACATTTATAGAGTGCTACTATATGCCAGGTATCATTCTGTGTTCTTCAGATATAATAAAAGAACAACAAAATAAATATAATATATTCCTCCCCATACACCATGTATGAACTCCTTGAGAACTAAACACTTATTTTTAAATATGTATTGTCTTTTAAAATGTATTTATGCAAGTACGGGTTTTTCAGGTGCTCACCTCACCATATTTAACTACAAGATTCTTGTTTTATTATTCTTTTTTTTTGCACTTCAAGATCCAGATACAATGCCTAGCACAAACGTGGCTTAATAAATATTTAGTTGATTAAATTTTTAGATTCAATTTAATAAGGTCATAAAAATTATGATGAGGGCAGGCATTAAGAAGTTTAGTCAGAATCATTTGCAGTTTTTCTGTCTATTGAATGGTTCTCAAGTTATTCTGTAGTTTTAAAACAAAAAAGAAAACAACTTTAGTAATGAACATTTCACAAACTTTAAATATATGACAAATTATGACGTTTAATGAAATGCCAAAATTCCCTTACTAAACACAAAGGTAAAACTTATTCATGCACAATTTGCACAAAGACAGTTAGTTTGTCTCTATTAACATTTAGTTAGTATGATTAAAAAAATATTTAAATCATATGTATTTCTATTTTTGTTATTTTAAGTTGTTATATTTTCAATTTTCTTACCCCTGAGATACAATAAAATTAGGTCAACATTTCATCAATTCTTATGAAAGGTAAATAATAAAGAAAATAAATAAATATAACTTAAGATATTATTAAATTAAAGAAGAAAACCAAATTTTAACATAAAACTTTTTGAGTGGTAAAAAAAAAAAAACTTTTTGAGTGGTGCGCCAAGTTTAATTTATAAATGTCGTGGTTTAAAACAAGTAACTAAGGCAAAACGAAAGAAGTGAGAATTGGAAGTGTGATGATGAATATATTAGAAATGAAATTTATTAACTTATATTAAAATATTACCCAGTAAGTCATCTTTTATGAATCTCCAAGTAGTATCATGAAGCATCAAAAATATTATTATTTTTCTCTTTTTCAAAGAAAGCAAAGAGAATACTCCAAAAGACAAAGATTGCATTTTCCAGACCAAAGCCAAAACAATATTCATGCATGCAAAATGATTAATTTTGTTGCTAAAAGCAAGAATACGCCCCAGGACAGAAATATCATTCAAAGTTGTCCCACATGTAGCCCAAACATGCCCAAGTCAACTACTTTTGAGTAGTAAAAGCAGATATAACATTAATGAAAATATTATTCTCACAGTGAAAGCAGAATAAGCTATCAGCAAAATTCCTGTCAAATGACAGACTTCATATAATATTAATGCATCTAATGTGGAAAAGCAATTATGTTATATATGTTTGCTAGAAGACTGTTTAACTTGCATTTAGACAAAAACACTGGATTTAAGAGAGTATAAATTAGTCTTTGCCATATGAGTAGTTCATACAAAAAGCAAATGTGCTTAGACTTTTTTCCACTAAATTCAATGCTAGGCATAAAAGAGATTTTTTTTAATTTGCTTAATGATTATTTTGTGGACCATGATTTAGACTATAAAATAATTAGTCCTTACATAGTACAATTTCTATGCATAGCAAGGGTCCTAAAATGCAAATATATATTTGCTTTAGTAACAGAAAAATAATCTGCTGACAACAATGTTCTTGTTATTTATTCAATTTGAAAAAATAATAATGAAAATGAATAATGTGGGCACTTCACAATCATTGAGCTTTTAGCATGTTTTCCTAAGAAAGCAGAATTGAGTAAAATAACCTGCTTTAACATAATGAAGTAGAGTAATTGTTAAGTAGAATGGTTTTCACATGAGTTGCTGAAATGAGAAATTAAAAATACACATTTAAGAAGCAGATAATAGTAGAATAGACATTTTAATAATTAGTGTTGTTGTTGTTGTTGTTGTTTTCCACACAATGTGTCTATATGGTATTATTAGAATCCTGAATGAACTGAACCTCTGCCTTCATGGTCAAAATATCATGATTGTTTAAGATAATCTATGAAGATGGCAGCAAACAGCTTCACTGATGAAAGTTAGCATATTACCTAAACCTGATGTTTACTTGTTTTTGTCAGATAAAGAATATAATGACATGTTATTAGGCATATTTTGAGACCATGTTAAAATATTAAAAAAATGTGCAGAAAAGTATTTGATGGCTGAATGCATCCAGAGAATAATGAGGAATATATACACTTCAATCTCCAGCAAAGAAATTCTCAATTTTGCAGTAATTGTTCACTGGGGCCTAGCATCTGTTGGAACACAGAAAACATTCTTTATTGGGAAGCCTCACCATGTTCGAGAGCCAAAACTGTAATAGATAACTTGCTGCTTTGCCCAACAACCTCGAATTGTGTTGACATTTTATATTTCTGTTAAAGAGTATATAAGATACGTAGTAGGTTAGATGGTGATAGGTATTATGGAAGAAAAATGAAGAGGTGTGAGGTGGGGAGTAGAAATATGGGAGCAGTGATACTGCATATAGTGGAAAGGTTTGCCTCATTGGGAAGGAAAATTTAAATCAATATTTAAAGTAGATGTGGGAGAAAGTCATATGGATATCACAGGGTAAGTTAGTGCCACGGTCAACACATACTGTTTCGTGATGGACTAAATATTGGATAGTGCCCACTTCCACAATAAAAAAGCCTAACTCCTGCATTAAGTGATGTTCTTCCCTACAGTAGAGATTATAGGTACAGAGTCAGCAGAGTACTTGGGTTCAAATCCTGTGTTCACGTCGTGCAAAATAGAAATAGCATCTCACTACCTGAATTTGAGTTTCCTCAAAAATAATTTTAGATAAAAGTAGCATTTAACTTAGAGTTTACTGTGTGAGCAAATGAGAATACATAAAATTTATAGAGTTTCACATGCCATAAAATTTAACTATAATTATTATGTCTATTTAATGTTGCTGATTTTAAATATCAGTTTTGTGTTGAAATCAAATTTCTACAATATTGCAATCTTCCATTTAGTTACTTTCTCCCTCCCAATTTCCTTCTGTCTCTCAGTGAATTGCCTTAATGATATGAACAAATGTTTTATTTGACCCACAAAGATCTATGACTAGCTGAGGTGCTTGCTGAAAGAAAATGGAATATTGAATGGGTAAGTGGAAGAACGTGGTTATAAATACTGGCTATGACCAGGTGACCAGTTGCAGAATGAACTCTAATTGCTATGAGGATTTCTTTCTTTTTTGTTATGAATATGTGTTCATATTTTTATGGATAAACTTATAAAATGTATCTTTGTTTACTTCCCTTTCTTGGATCGTCTTATCATCTAACATAAGTTGTACTACTAATCATTAACATCACAGCACATTATTTAAGTTAGAGGATATGAAGGATTGTCTACAACCACCAAAAACATGGAATAGTTTCCCCCTTAGAGCCTCTGGAAGGAATCAACCTTGTTGACACCTTGATTCTAGTAGGAACCTTGTGCATATACATTTCTGCTGTTTTAAGCCACCCAGTGTGTGGCACTTTTTTATGGAAGCTCTTGGAAACTAATACAAATATGAATAAATAGTTTGCCTGAGGATACTGCCCTTTTTATAAGCAAATTGAAAGTGAACCTGCAAAATATCAAAGTTGCCACAATTTCACTTACTGATGCCAATCAAGTCCTTAGCTTTTCTTCGTTACAAGGTATTTTTTCTTTAAATTTTTTGTTATGTTAATCACCATACATTACATCATTAGTTTTTGATGTACTGTACCATGATTCATTGTTTGTGTATAACACCCAGTGCTCCATTCAGTACGTGCCCTCTTTAATACCCATCACCAGGCTAACCCATCCCCCCAACTCCCTCCCCTCTAGAACCCTCAGTTTGTTTTTCAGAGTCCATCGTCTCTCATGGTTCGTCTCCCCCTCCGATTTACTCCCCTTCATTCTTCCCCTCCTGCTATCTTCTTCTTCTTCTTCTTTTTCTCTTAACATATATTGCATTATTTATTTCAGAGGTACAGATCTGTGATTCAACAGTCTTCCACAATTCACAGCACTCACCATAGCACATACCCTCCCCAATGTCTATCACCCAGCCACCCCATCCCTCCCAACCCCCATCAGTCCAGCAACCCTCAGTTTGTTTCCCGAGATTAAGAATTCCTCATATCAGTGAGGTCATATGATACATGTCTTTCTCTGATTGACTTATTTCACTCAGCATAACACCCTCCAGTTCCATCCATGTCATTGCAAATGGCAAGATCTCATTCCTTTTGATGGCTGCATAATATTCCATTGTGTATATATACCGTATCTTCTTTATCCATTCATCTGTCGATGGACATCTTGGCTCTTTCCATAGTTTGGCTATTGTGGACATTGCTGCTATAAACACTGGGGTGCACATACCCCTTCGGATCCCTACATTATTACAAGATATTTTAGTTAATTCACACAGAATAGTATTATCAGGTCCTTGTACCCATGATTATTTATCAAGATTATTTGTGTGAACTATTTGCATACCTTATTATTTTGAAAATCCCTCACTTTGCAAATGGAGATTTAGATACACTGTTTTGAAATTTATATAAAGAAGCAAATGAATGACTATTTTAAAAGCAAAGCCAAATCAAATGAACAAACAAAACATGAAATGCAGACTTTACTGTAGCAGCGATTTCAAATATTAGAATGTATTCAAATCACCACCAGCGTGTTTTAAAACCAGATTGCTTGTCCTCAATCTCAGTTTGTGATTCAGTAGAACTTGGGTTGGGACCCAAGAATGTATTTCTATCAAGTTCTCAGGTGATCCTGATACTGTTAAAGGTCTACAGTTTAAAGAAATAAATAAAAATGAAATTAAATATAACAAATAAATAAATAGGTGAAGTGCCCCATAAAAAAAAGAAAGAAAAGATAACCACTAGCCTAAAAAACCCCTTTGTTATTAACATCACATGCACAGTGCAGTATCTTAGAACAAATAATTAAAATAGCTCACATTTTATATACCTTATATTTAGTATTCTAATATTTCTGATTAATAAAAATAATAAAATACCTGAGTTTTATATCATTTTAAACCTGTTCCTCCTCTCAGAGTCTTGGCAAGATTTGTGGTTTATTATTCTGTGATAATGATTGTTGTCTCAACTTCAGTATCTCTAGCTCTACATCACCATCATCTTCCAAGATACCTGAAGCAACTGTCTAAAGTTCTCTGTGCTTCCAGTTGTCTCCACTCCCAGTGATCCTTTTAAAACCTTACATGAAATTTTGTTCATATAAGCCTTTGCATAAACGTGTCAATGACTTTGCCATTGAACTTGAACTCAAAATCCAGACAACATAGCAGACAAAACCCTATTGCAGCTGTCCCTTTACTTTTTCTTGTGGCCTTATGTTTTCCCTTTCTGGTCCATCACTAGAAATATATTCTGTAGGTGTTCTGAATTATCATTTTTTATCAGACAAAACAGACTATTTATTTATTTATTTATTATTTATTTATTGGTGGGACTCCTATTTTATTACTAGTGGTTTTAAGAGTCAATAAACTATCATTTTTTACTCCTACCGTGCTATCTCTTGCTTTTCAGGTCTTGGCATATACAGTTCTCTCTAGTTCTCCATAATACAGGAATTTGGTTTAACTTCAACACTTCTAAGAAATCATCCCTGCCAAAAACTTTCTTTTCATATGCCATTCAGATAAGCAAATATATGCTTGTATCTCACAGAATGTCACTTTAGCACATTTTATGATATATTTTATTAAATGTTCATGTTTTTTGGTCCTACTAGGTAGAGTAAAAGGATGATGGCCAATTTTAAATCCATATTTTTCACCACATTGTCATTAATGCCTCACACAATGAACTGCACAGACCAGTGTGCTAAAATATATTTGTTAAATCAGTGTAGTAATTAATTTATTTATAAACGAACTTGGAACTCATATTAAAAGTTTTAGAAACAAGATATTTCATAAATATTAATGAAATTTGAAATACATGAATGCTTTAAGGACCACATGCTTTCAAGTAATGTTTAAAAAATAGCACTGAAACAAAAATGAAGAGAAATGTAAACCATAATCACCTTTTAAAGGCAATTTTCAGAAAACTGAAATCTAAATACACACATCAGCAGTGTGCTCTTATTATGTTCATTTACAAAGCATTCTCTTTAATTTGATGAGGAAATGAACAATGTCAACATAAAGAATATGGATCTTGATATTGTCTATAATCATATTGTAGCATCTGCTGCATCCTACATATAAATGCCCATATATGTATTAAAACAGATTTTAGAACATCTAGAATAACATAAAAGAATTTCTCAAGGCTATGTGTGGTGTGTATCTGCCAATGTATGGTCTGTGTATATGGCGTGCAGATGAAGGTTGAGTGACATATGAGATGTGAATGGGCCTTAATGAATATTTTACAATGTAAATGTATACCCAATCATCAAGTTGTACAAATAGATAGACATTTTAGTTGTAAAATATACCCCAGTAAAGTTAAAAGAAAATGGTTATGTCGTATGTTATGGCCAAAACCAGATCTCAACAACCTGGCTAGTCATGCTCCTAACTAGATAGACAACTGAGTTGACATTTTGACGATTCTACTTCTACACCACAAAGTGCCTGCTATCACAACTGATTCCAGCCGTTCGGTCCCAATAAAGCAATGGACTCTTTGTTGTTTATCTCATATTTATCTTTTTAATAGTTTGAACTGATCTTAACAGTGCTTTATCAGAATAAATTTGCACTGAAATTGATTAAACTATACTGATTAGTGATGCCTGTAAATTAATGGTACTTTATTTAAAAATGAAAATGTGGGCGCCTGGGTGGCTCAGTTGGTTAGGCGACTGCCTTCCGCTTGGGTCATGATCCTCGAGTCCCGGGATCGAATCCCACATCGGGCTCCCTGCTCAGCAGGGCGTCTGCTTCTCTCTCTGACCCTCCCCCATCTCATTCTCTCTCTCAAATAAAATCTTTAAAAAAAAAGTGAAAATGCTAGGTTAGTAGTAGACTTGTTCTTTATTATCGATCCTATGCCTGCTCCTCTTTCTCTTTCTCTCCTCCTTCTTCCTCTCCTTCTACCTGTTTTCTCTCTCTTCCTCCTTGCCCTCTTCCTTTCATATTTCCTTTCATCATTTCTTTATCAAAATTTAGTCATCTAGGGCGCCTGGGTGGCTCAGTTGGTTAAGCGACTGCCTTCAGCTCAGGTCATGATCCTGGAGTCCCAGGATCGAGTCCCACATTGGACTCCCTGCTCAGCAGGGGGTCTGCTTCTCCCTCTGACCCTCTTCCCTCTCGTGCTCTCTATCTCTCATTCTCTCTCTCTCTCTCAAATAAATAAATAAAAATTAAAAAAAATTTAGTCATCTAAGAAATATATCACATATTATAAATATTAACATGCTTAATTAAAATTCATTCTATTTTCTCATATTGATAAGTCCATTTTAGAAATACCTACACACATAACATATAAACTATTAGAAAAGCATATAATATTACATAAGGTCTATAGTCTTATGATTATAGTTAAAACAGAATTCTATAGGGAGATGACTATTTCATAGTTTTCAAAATATCAGCTTCTATCAATGATCCAATAAAATTAAACACAATCCATACCTAAGTTCTACAGATATTAAAATGTCTACCTAGCAGTTTATTATAAGAATTAAAATAATTATATAATCACTTATTGCTTAGTGCCTGCTATTAGTCAATCAATTAATGAATTTGACAGTTATTTAGAGAGTGCTCACTATATGTTTGGCAACATTACGACCTCTGTACGTGGTAATGCTACGTTCTAGTAGTCAGAACTAAACAATAGAAATCAATCAAACAAAAATGAATTCACATAGATATAACTGCTATGCAGGGTCTATGCTAGGTCAAATAGTCAGGGATGGCTTCTCTGAAAAGTAATGGATTTTAGATCCGAATTATGAGGAGAAGCAGTTATGTGAAGTCCTTTGGGAAAAGTGTTCAGGCATGGGTCAAAAGTAATGGCAATTGATGAAACAAGCTTCAAGGGACAGAAAAAAAAAGGCCAAGGAGGCTAAAACCTGATGAAAGAGAGAGACAGATGAAGTTGGATACATAGGTATGCCTCTGAGTATGAAGTGGATTTTTCACCATCAAGAAAAAATCTGGATTTCATTCTAATTGCATGGGTAAACTACTGGAGTGTTTTAAGTAGAGAAGTGACATGAAATGATTTATTATTTTTCTTTTAAGTTCTCTCCAGTTGCTATAAATTGAGACTAGAGTATAAAAGAGACATAGAATCAAAGTTTGGATACTCTGTGGAATTCTGTTGTAAGCATCCAGAAGAGATATAATATTGAATTGAAGCTAAACATAGAAGGCTGTTTCCTTTCTGTCATTATGTAAATATTAGGGTAATACTTATGATAAAGTACAGTAAATTATATTTATAATCCGATATGACTATATGCAGAGTTATATACTGTATACAAAAGTATATAGTTCTAAACCATATAGTTCTAAAATAAAGGATATTAACTTATTAATTTGGCTTTTTTTTTCTATACAGACTCAAGAATCTGTCACAATATAGTCTTCTGGTCTTACTAGGGAATTAGGTAATACCATACACTATGTGGAATCTTCTTTTTTCTTTTTTTCTTTTTTTGGGAGATGGGAGAAGCAGGCTGCCCATCAAGCAGGGAGCCCGATGTGGACTCAATCCCAGGAGCCTGGGATCATGACCTGAGCTGAAGGTAGCCGCTTAACTGTCTGAGCCACCCAGATGCTCCAGAATCTTCTTTTCTCAATCCAGATAAATAACTAGCCCTAGTAAGTGTGTTAATAGTATTAATATCCAACACATATTTTTGAAAACAAAATGACTTATGATCCTGTTTCTTTTTGGAAAATGAATCTCTAGGCCTGTATATATGTGAAAAGATGATTTTTGGGTGATGGAGTAGTAGGAAACTTACATATACTCAAACAATTTAAGATCTCATTTTAACTTTTCTACCATAAGTAAGAAATACACACACACACTCATGTATGCCATCAGTAGGCAAACAGAATAGTTTTTCATATTTTAAAGAGGAAGAATAGAGATGTACTATCATTATAACATAGTATCATATCCCTCTTGTAATCAATCTCTCCTTCATATCAGTTCTTCCATAAGCATCTTTGGTATTTATCCATTTCCAGTCTCCATGTCACTATTCTATTTCAGGCCCTTATTACCTAATTCCTGGTTTCTAGAAATGACTTCACCTTTAGATTTTCTGACCTCAATGTTGTACTACTTGACATCATCTTGTATGCCCTTGCTGATTAATTTTCTTAAAACACTATTTGCCAGACTTATGGCCAAAAGCACTAAAATAAATCTTGATATGAAATAAAATTTTCATTATTTACTTTCTAAAACCCTCTCGTGGAATTGAATTGCCAAAGGGGATATTTCTAAACCTTTTGGCTAATGCTCCACATTCAATGAGCTGGCCTCAGCTTGCTTAAATATCATTGTCTTGCGGACAATGGAAAGAACACAATTGGGAATGAGAACACACAAATCCTGATTCTAGGCTTGATTATGTTCCTCTCTAGACTTGTGACCTTAGCCAAATTATATCAGCTTTCTAGAAATGAATATTCATGCATGCAACATTGTAAAATGGAATATTTACTTTGTTTACCACAGCTTTTATGATATAAGAGGAAAAGCACAGGATTTAATGTCACTGGATCTGAGTTGGGATTCTAATACATCATTTATATTATTTAAAATCTATGACTTTCTTAGTTACCCAATCTCTGTAATTCTAATTTCTGTATCTTTAAAATAGGCTAGGGGCACCTGGGTGACTCAGTCGGTTAAGCATCCAACTCTTGATTTCAGCTCGGATCATGATCTCAGGGTTGTGAGATCGAGCCCCTTGTGGGCTTAAGATTCTCTCCCTCTCTCTCTGTCCCTCCTCTCCTCCCCACTGCCTCCCTCCCTTTCTAAAATAAAATGAGATAAAATAAAATCAAATAAAAATAAAATAAAATAAATTAAAATAGGCTATGGAGAAATTCCCACCTCACAGTGTTGTTACGAGTATTAACTAAAGCAATAGTGTGAATACATCTTTCTAAGATATTAAAGTTTGTTTCTATTGGTAGTTACTGTTTCTAGGCTAAAACCATTCTGAACAATAAAACAGTGAGTAAAAGTAAGAAATTATTGTTTTATTTGACTCATTTTAAGAATTCTAGAGGCACATCCTGGGACAATGACTTAAGTGCAAGTAGTTTTTAAAATTTATTTTGGATTTGATCCCAGGAAACATCAGTAGGGAATAGGGAAATGAGAGAAAAAAGAAGACAATAGGGAGAGCACTTTTTTAAATAAATGACTATGGTTGACAACAGGACCTTAATCTTGGGAATTCTGGGAAATGATGTAGAACATGTGTTACTAGCATCCCATCTGAGGTTTGAGGGAGCATTTTCTTCTTTTTAATTCACCAACTTCTTTAGTCATTAGTTGAGGCTGCAGCTCTGGAGTCTCAATTCCCTGGCACTTCTTACCCATACAGATGAACAGATTCTGGAGAGCAGAAAATGTCCTCAAGCAAATAGCTGAAGTTATTGATGGTCTTATCAGCACATTCTCATATGATAATAAAAGTCCCCCAAAGATGTCCATGTCTTAATTCCCACACCCTGTGAATAGGTTAGTTTAGGTTATATGGCAGAAGGGACTCCGCAAGTATAATTAATTTTATGGAGATTAAAATAGATTATCTCGGATTATCTAGTCGGATCCAATATAATCATATGATCCTTTGAAAAGCAGAGAACATTCTCAGGCTGGGACCAGGATAGGTGGGCAGAGACATTCAAATGTGAGAACTCAAGTCACCATTACTGGTGTAGAAGATGAATGGGGCCATGAACCAAGGAGTGCAGGAGACATTAAGGAGCTGAGAGAGGCTCCTGAACAACAGCCAGCAGGGAACAGGGACCTCAGCCCTATCACCATAGGATTTGGGTTTTGTCATTAATCTAAAAGATCTAGGAAGGAGGATATTCTCTTCTGGAGCTTTCAGAAGAGATGCCAGGGTAGCCAATGTTTTTAATTCAGCCATGGAATACATGAAGCAGAGAAATCATTTGAGCTCACCTGAATTGATAGGTGAGCAGTGAGATAACTGGGGTCATTTTAAGCAGCTAAATTCATGGTAATATGTTATAGAAACAATAGAAAACTAATACAAAGGGGGCATGCCAAGCCACTAAATAGAGAAAACAAAGACATTCACCTCCAATTATTCATTCCATCTATGAGGTCCTTCTCCTCCCTTTCCAATAGCAAAATTGTAGGAACTGTTTAGTCTCTCTTAAATTCCAATGTTGAAATTGTCCTCTAAACTTAAACTACATTTACAATAACAGCTACACAATTTAGAATTTGACCATGTTCTCTGTTGAATATTTATGTGTTTCTGAACTGAAATGTTGTCTTCTCAGTAAAATTATGTATTCCTCCTGAGCAGACACTCTCCCAAATAGGACTCTGTTTATGTACCTCAGGAAGATACAAAAGGTCATCTTTAAATTTTGGGAAAGAATAAATGAAATACTTATAAAGGCAGTGGTGGCATACTAGCACCAAAGTGTATCCACAATTCATTGTGTCATTTTTTCATATGTGATCATTAAAAGTAACCTGTACATGAAGAAATCTAAAATCACTCTCCTGAATTTTCCTCCCTTGTATTGTTGCTTTATTTTTCATTTTGCTTTGTGATTTCCTATTGCTACAGGGCAACCCAGTACCATTTGTTCAATCCTGACCCAACCTATTATCTCTTCTCGTACTGTGAATTCACCAAACTTTCTCTCCCTCCTGTTCACATATATTTTTCAGAGCAGGCATGATTTTTCTCTAACACCACACCAAGAATGATCGTCTCTGATTCCTCTTTAAAAGCAATGGATACTCAAAAAATAGGGATAGATTTTATTTGGTGTGAGCATTTAAATTCCAATTTTAGCATAACAAAAGGTTATTTGGAGACTATTCTAGAGAGAATTATGATTATAGTTACTTAACTTGTGGCTTATATTTGTTTGTGGTTGTATGTTGTTACTGTAATAAGGGAAGTAGCAAAAGGAAGAACGCGTGAAAGGATGAAAGGACGAAACTAATAACAACAATGTAGAAAATTGAATATTTGAGCTTAATGATCACTGAAAAGTGTGTATTAAAGGTATTATTATAAAATACTTATGATTCACATAAAGTGGCAACAAGAATTTTTATTTCATAAATGACATTAGCTTCCCTATTATCTAAGAGTCTTTGCATACTAATAAAAACAGTTAATTCACCAAAGAGCCTCTAAATTATAAATTAATATGGCATAAAACTTTTCCTTTCAACATAAGACTTCTTTTTATTCCCTTATCTGCCATAATCTACTGTTATAACAGATAATCTGCTAATCTCAAATGATATTTATTTATTTATTTTTTAAAGATTTTATTTATTTATTTGATAGAGAGAGAGACAGCCAGAGAGGGAACACAAGCAGGGGGAGTGGGAGAGGGAGAAGCAGGCTTCCCGCCGAGCAGGGAGACCAATGTGGGACTCGAGCCCAGGACCCTGGGATCATGACCTGAGCCAAAGGCAGACGTTTAACGACTGAGCCACACAGGTGCCCCTCAAATGAAATTTTAATACGAATACCTTTTTGAAACTTATGTATAAAAAAGTAACACTGTTAAAAAACAATTCTTATTTATAAAAACATTAAAAGTAAACCAATTCTAAAATAAATGCAATGATTAACATATTTCTGTCTTTAGCTAAATTCTTCTCACATGCAATGCTTATGATGGATGTTCTCTAGGTTATTTTGTTGATGGCATACTTAGAAAACCAACAGGGTAGATATAAACAAATTATATGCACGTGTAAATTAAGCCATGTGACAACTCTTAACACTCACATATTTTTATATGAGCTACATGTCATTTGATAAAATGTATATGATATAAAATATGTAAGATAATAACAATAATGATAGTTGGGAAAATAATCTTTACAGAGTGGTAAACTGTTCAGTGAACTGGAAGATCATCTGAATATGATCCTGTCCCCAGAAATTACTACAGAATAAATGAAGAGAGAGAGAGAGAGAGAGAGAGAGAGAAACAGAGAAAAAGACAGAGAGAGAGATGGGAGAGGAGTAGGATGGGAAGAGGGAAGAAGGGAAAGAGAAATTGTGAGTGCAATAATTGTTAGGGAAATATTTTTATCCACCATACATGTTTGTTGAAGGAAATATTATCAGCTATGTGTTCAGATTCATGGCTGGTTTTCATTGGATGTAAGATTTCTCTGTTGATTTTATAAAGAAATATAATCATTGTTCCACAATACAAGAAAGAGAAAAGTACTTTGGACTTAAAATATTTATTTATTTTTTCTATAAAAAGACCTTAAAGACCATCACTACCAATGTAATTAATTTATAATAATGATGATAAAGGGAAATTGGTAGTTAAAACTTCAACTGGAGAACACCTTCCATAATTTTTTTTAAAAACTGTAGTACTGGCCTCTGGCCTTACTAGAGGAAATGTTATAGTTATTACTGACAGATACATTTCAGCTGAGAATTTTAAAAAATCCCACCAATTATGGAAATATAAAATTCATGAGTTTGTTCAAATCCTCTATTTCTTGACTTTCTAAGTGAATTCTAAGAAAGCACTGTTAAGTCAAGACAAAAAATAAAGATCAAGATCAGGAGCATATTGATCTAGAGTTCAATAATGACATAATTTCTAATGATAACTAATTACTCTAATTTTTAATTTCAAGTGAAATGGGTCTAACAGTTTAATAAAGAGTAAACTTCATTTTTACCTAACTGTTTTTGGATAAGATAAAACAACATAGACTTTACAAGAACTTACTGAAACCTGCAAATTTCTCAACAGATACATACATTCATTTAAAAAAAATAGATTCTATTATGTGTCATGTATTTGGGTAGGTTTAGGCATTGAAAATTATATAAAATGGTCCTATCATTTGAAGAACTTAAAATTTAGACGGCTGTATAGTCAAGTAATCAGGATAATATCATATGCAAAGCTGATGGGAGTAAAGTGGGAAAGAATAGCTCATTACCAAAGAACATTGAGACATCTTTAGAAAAGAAGATGGTCTTTTAATTTGGCATTAAATCTGAAAATGTGTTAGGGAAGCAGAAAGAATATATCAAACTGAGAGATACCTATGTAGTAATTCATAAAAGGGACATGGCATGTTGAGACTATGGTACAAAGTAATATAACCTAAAGTGTATGTTTGAGGAGAGTGTGTTGAGCTGAGAAAGAAGATATTTAGCAGCTAGATTTCAATATATTTTCATCCTGTACTGGAGAGCCATTTCTTGGAAATTGTTAGATTCTCATGTTGGTGAAAATACTTGTAAAATTCAATTCTGAGTTAGTCTGGTTTAACAAGTCAATCCTCTGTATTAGTTCAGGATCATTTACAGAATTAAACTGTATGCAGTAATAAATATTTGTATTTTATTGTATTCTGTCTACCAATAAGCTGATAACTAAGAATTAAATTTTAGGCAGAGTTGGGGAGCAGTTGAAGGATGGATTATAGAGGCATAAGAAGACTGGGTAGGAGAGATTTGTAATTGCTTAGGTAAAAGGAAATGCATAATGTATTTAGAAAAGGATTGTAAATAAAAGGAATTTTATTATTTTATTATTTTTTTAAAGATTTTATTTATTTATTTGAGAGAGAGAGAGAATGAGAGATAGAAAGCACGGGAGGGAAGAGGGTCAGAGGGAGAAGCAGACTCCCCGCTGAGCAGGGAGCCCGATGTGGGACTCGATCCGGGGACTCCAGGATCATGACCTGAGTAAATAAAAGGAATTTTAGAGGCAGGACCCTTTGACTATTGGGCGCCTCTTTATAAGTAGTGATAAGATTCAACAAAAACACTAGGGATTTTGACTTGGGCAGTCAGTTGGTTGATGATGCCATTCACAGAGAGGGAAGCATTAAGGACATACATACTTAAAGGGGAAATTAATTAGCTCAGTGTTAAATATTTTGCATTGAGACACAGGGGAAATATTCAGTTGGAGATGCAACCATAGACGTATTGACTTAAAGATGAATGTTAAGTAGATTTCTCTACCTGTTCTTACTACATTTGTGGTTATACACATTTGAGATTGTGTCCAGAATAGTTCTCTGCTATATTTCTTCCTTCAAATAATAGCTCTTAACAGGTGCGGCAGTTTTATCAGCTACAGTAAACTTTTACAATTTGCTAAAGGAGTTTTCTGTAGCTAGACTGCTTGAGATTAAAGTTAAACTAAATCACTTGCTAGTAATGGGAAGCTGAATAGTTTGGCTAACCTCTGCATGCCTCAATTGTCTCATCTATAATAGTAGTACTTATAACCTTCTTATGAAATGAATTAGTGCAGTTTTTTATATGCATATAAATATAGTATACGCACATATATTCCCCTAGCACAGTATATAACATATTTTAAGCATTGAATATTTACTATTATTATATCTTAGTTTTCTACTGGTCAATTGTTAGTAGCAGAAATATGGTGTCTTATTAGAAAGTACCTCACATGCTTGGAAAATTGTTATCGCTAGATTAGTCAGAGTGAGTTGAAAATGTTTTTGTGTGATGTTATTATGCATCCAACTGGCCCTTTGAAAAAGTGAGATGACATATAGGAAGCTGGATTCATTTAAGTTGGGAAAAACCTACAGTTTAGCCTATAATGTCAATGAATCTATGAATTCATTTCTTATTTCTTTTCACCACAACTTTTCCTATATTCAAGAGCACTGTTAGGTTGACCTTTCCACACTCTGATGCAAATGAAATCAGTTTCTGAGAGGAGGCATTGGCTTTCTCTGTTCCACAGTCCACTATCCCCCAGGGAAAAAAAATCTCTGAGACAGCTCTGGTACCGTAGTAGGGGCAATGATGGGCTTCTATTTGAGTGACAACCCTGCTTTAGGAGCTGAGTGCACCGTGGTTGGTGGTGTAAGAACCCGAGGTCTCTCCTGTTTACCTCTCAAGGTGTGAAATCCATCAACCCACAAGCCAAGAGTTGTGTAAATGGGCCCCCAGTATTGCTGGTGACACTGCACTTAAGGTAGAGCCTCTGTCCCATGGCTGGGGGCTGTGAGGAAGAACAGAGCCCCTACTCCCCTGCCGCGCTCCTCTGGACCTTGAATTCAACAACAGGCAGCTGTGGGCAAGATGAAAAATTTTTTTGTCCTGCTTCTTCAGGGAGATAGCCTTCAGTTGGGAACAGGGAGCAGAGGCAGGGAGGCTTAGGCTCTTGGCTGTACCTCTCTGGAGCAGAATTTCTGTCTCACCGGGGCAGGATATAGGATAGAGGTATTGATTCAAATTTCACAGACTCTCATAGTTCTTACCAAGTTGTCATAGATTTTATTTATTTATTTATTTATTTTAAAGATTTTATTTTTATTTATTTGAGAGAGAATGAGAGATAGAGAGAACGAGAGGGAAGAGGGCCAGAGGGAGAAGCAGACTCCCCGCTGAGCAGGGAGCCCGATGTGGGACTCGATCCCGGGACCCCAGGGTCATGACCTGAGCCGAAGGCAGTCGCTTAACCAACTGAGCCACCCAGGCACCCTGTCATAGATTTTATTGAATACATTTTTTTCTTTATTGGTTATATGCTATTAGGGCCATTTCCAGAGACTTTCAATGGCTGTTTTTGTTTTATTTTGTTTTACTTTTTAAAGATTTTCACTAGTTTCAATGAGAAGCTGGTGTGCTGATCTCCTCCCTCTTGCCATCCCACTTTAGTCTTGAACTTAAATCTCATTTTCCATATCTATTTTATCAGATAATCCATATCTTAGGGACTGTCAGATGTTTCCCCAGTCTTGAAATACTATAATTACCTATTTGGATATTGTTTCATGATATGTGATCTTTTGAAGACCTGAAAGGGGAAAAAGTGGTGAACAGTAGGGTTTTACTACCAAAAATCCATCAAAATCCTCAATATTTGAATGATGTCATGATTAGAAGCCATGATAACAATTGTTATTTCTAGGCATGAAGGGTGTATACCTCATAGAAGTTTAAAGAAAGTTTATGAGTTAAGTGTATTGGAAACTCAAACTCTGACTTTCCCTTGATAGGCACTAATGAAGGATGTATGGAGGTCTCTGATTGCATTTATTCCAGTCAAAAGACTAGCCACAATGTATTTTCACAATTTCCCCAAATTGGTTGAGGTATATTCTCTTCATGCAAGGAGAAAAGGAAGCATCATGGGAATACTACACTTTTAGAATATGGATCAATTTTCCTGCTATGTCAAGGTCATTGTGAATGTCATCTTCTGAGAGAACACTACTGTATGAAATATATTTGAGGATATTTTCAAAAGCTCTATCTTCTGTATTTCTTATTGATCTGAGTGGTTAGGCAAGCTAATTGTATACTTGTAACAGTATACTGCTAATATCATTCTTAGTAAGTTATTAACACTAAATAATTGCTTTAATTGCAGTATACTTTATAAGTGGTACTATTTAACATTTCTTAACTGGCTTAATCAACTTACTGCCTTTTCCAAGGACAAAATTAAAACCTGTAGAAATGTGGCTCTTATAAAAATCCCAAATCAATTTTGATGTAAAAGATTGTGGCAGGGACACATCAGAATTTAAGTATACCGTATATTATAAACTCAAAATATCAGTGGTATTTCTGATAACATGAGACAAAACTTGCATGAGGCTCAAAAAAACCCTGAAAATGTTATTATCATTTAAATTAGATTCGAAAACTTTTTACACCAACATCCAAATCATATTTTCATTCTCATTAGTAACACCTTGTATTTTAACTCAAACCTTAGTAATTACCTGAAGAAAAAAATATATATAACAAATTGATTTTGAGAGAAATAGATTTTCCAAACAGAATTCTATGTGAAACAATGGTATATGGAATCTAATTATCCATATTTTACTTGGCAAGAAGAATGAAACTATAATTTAATGGCTGCAATGTGTTTTTTTGTTGTTGTTTTTCTACCATAATGTCAAATATATATGAATCCCATTTTATTTCTTCAAAACTATAGCCCAATGGGGAAAAAACAATCATATATCTCTAATACTGAATTGTAAGTAATAGGAATAAGTTTTTTCCTCTTATCTGTGGAAACCAGGATTTAATATTTGACAGTATTTATAGTTTTTTATTTTTAAGAATTTGTTTCTGAGCTAAAATTATAATTTTTGGTGTGTCTCCAATTTTATATTTCTTTAACAACAATTACTTTAAGTGATATGTCACAGTAATCTATGAAAATCATTTCTAGTGACATAGTTCCTCTATGGTTTACAAATAAATATTTAAAATAACACTTTTATGAGGGAAAATCATCATCCTAATACAACTGCAGTGGTTTATTTAAGGTAGGCTAATTTAATTAGTAAGCTGTTAAAGTCCTACTCACTCATTAAATATTGTGATTTATGCAAGCGGAACTATAATTTTTTTCTCAAAATGTTATGTCAGCCTCATCATTTGAAGCTCTTATTTTTTTTTTTAAAGATTTTATTTATTTATTTGAGAGAGAGAGAGAATGAGAGCCAGAAAGCACGAAAGGGAAGAGGGTCAGAGGGAGAAGCAGACTCCCCGCCGAGCAGGGAGCCCGATGTGGGACTCGATCCCGGGACTCCAGGATCATGACCTGAGCCGAAGGCAGTTGCTTAACCAGCTGAGCCACCCAGGCGCCCGAAGCTCTTATTTTTAATAGTGTGCAAGATGGAAGGATTTAAAAGGCTAATATAAAATAGGAACAAATAAAAAATATGTGTAGGACAAATAAATAAATACATATATGTAACATAAGAGAAAACTTTATTATAACGACATTTTATATTTTATGGCTTTTTTTGAATTTTTAAATATATTTTTCTTATGAAAACCCGAGGATTGCTGTGTTTATTTTAAAAGTAAGAGTATTAAAGCAAAGTGTTAAAAGTATTTTGTTTAATATCAGAAGTTCATTTATAGGGGCCAAATGAGAAATCTAGAAGTTCAGATTTTTAATTTTCTTTTCACAGTTCCATGTTGCTTCCCAAGCAATAACTGGTAAAAAGTGCAAGTGCAGTTTTTATGTGTCAACCATCTTATTGCAACAACTCTAAGACGCAGTAAATGTATTTGACAGTCTTCATGACAATTTACTGAAATGTCTTCTTTAAAAGACCTAAGCATTTTGATCATATAAACTGTATCATTTATTTTTCGGTATAACTGAAATATTAAAATCATATTATTATTTAAACTGCCTACATTAACATTTGATGAAAGATGGAATAATAATGTACTATTTTATATTATTTTGTCTGTGTTATGACAAAATACATTTTGGTCACTTCTTATTCTTACCCAAGTACTCTATTGTGATTGATGAACTATAAAGTTCAGTAGTTTTTTAATCACTGAAATAAGTCTAAAATTGTTATTTATATTAGGTTGAAGGGAATTAAATTAAGGATGAATTAACCTTGAGTCTTCCCTTTTGAAATAATAAATTAAGCATAGGAAAATGGGGAGAAATAACATATATGGACTACATTAAGCAAGTGAACTTGAAATGTCAGTATGCTGTTTACCCATCTGGTAATGAGTGTGTGTGTGTGTGTGTGTGTGCGCGCACTTCCCTCAGAGATGATTACCTCTGTTAGCCCTAGGAACAAGAAAAACCAACGGCCATTTAAGTTTACTGATCCACTTTTGGAAAAATGAAAGTAAAAGAAAACACAACTAATTTGCTCTAATATTTGGAAGTACTCATAATGTGCTTTTTATGGATTCTTATGTATCAAGCATAGAAACTGATCAACTGGGATTAATTTTCATAATAAAGAATATGAATACAGTAGGGTAGCTTAGTGAAACAATTTCATATTCCTGAGATTCTGGGAGTTTGAAATATTTTATCAGTCAATATGAAACTTAAAATGATGAACAACTTAAGCATCTTTTCAAGGAAATGAACATGTTATTGCAAGAATTAGGTCCTAAATCCTTATTAATTTTGTACTTTTTGTAACTCTTTTTTAAAAGAAAAAGATGTATTTCAATTAAGTAAAATAACTTAGTAATAATAAAATATTTATATAGTCATATGGAATATAGGTATTGACCATAAAAGTGTTTCAATGAATGGTGGTACATTTAATAGAGCAGTATTTTATTTTATTTTATATTTTAATTTTTTTAAAAGGTTTTATTTATTTATTTGAGAGAAAGAGAGAGCATAAGCAGGGGGAAGGCCTAGAGGGGGAGGGAGAGGCAGGCTCCCTGATGAG
Source organism: Callorhinus ursinus (assembly GCF_003265705.2). NCBI lineage: Eukaryota > Metazoa > Chordata > Mammalia > Carnivora > Otariidae > Callorhinus > Callorhinus ursinus. The sequence goes on along the minus strand of NW_027397067.1, from coordinate 58,386,977 downwards.
CAGGGAGCCTGATGCTGGACTCAATCCCAGGACCCTGAGATCATGACCAGAGCCAAAGTCAGATGCTCAACAAACTGAGCCACCTAGGCACACCAGCAGTATTTTATTTTTACTCCAATTTTTATATTTGTTCAACCTCCTTAAAACTATATTTACTCAGTACAAAATTTATAGTTGATAAGTTCCCTTGCTTTTACTGAGTCTGGGTTGGGAGAGGGTTGCAGTGAGCCTGTGCAGGCAAGAGAATTTCAGTTAGTAAAGAAGAGATTTTCTTACTTACATAGGATCACCCAACTCTTGGGCTCTCTGTCAAGGTTCTGAGAGAGATCTAATGATGGGCTGCCTGTCAATGACAATAATTTTTAGCTTCTGTAATATAAATATCTTACTCCTTATCCGTTGCTCTCTTACATTCCTCATTTTCATTCCAAAAATTGTGGTCATAATGGTGATTGTTAATAATATGCTAATACCCTTCTACTTTCCCACGCTTCCTAATTCTTTTAAGTGTTCTTGCATTTCTAATTTCAAAGCAGAATAATCAGTTATTTCTGAATCTCCAGGTTAGATATTTCTATTGAGTACTCTAAAAATGCCTATTTCTATTGAGTATTCTAAAATACTTCTATGGCCTCTTTCCATTTTTTGTATACAAACTAGGAAGGGTCCTTTCTCCTGTCAAAGAGCATGTTCTGTACACATTTAGATCTTTCTCAAAAAAAAAAAAAAGGCTTCCTTTAAAATTCTGTCTTCCCCCCAAAAAATATAAAATAAAATAAAATTTTGTCTTTCTCTTGCATTATTAAGTTTATTCTTTTCTGAATACTTCCAGTTAACATATAAAGAGTGTAATATCTTATATCTTGCATCATAAAAAATCTTATTGTTCTATAAATTTTTATCCATTTTGTAGATACATGAAGTATATATTTATATAGTAAAATTATCATTCACCTCTTTTGAAATGTTTTATAATTGTGATGTTTACACATCTTTACATTCCATTCATTCTTTAAATTTGTCCTGATTTCTAAACCTACATTTAGTAAAACTTCTATTACCATTATAATGACATCCAAGTAGATAAATCCAAGCAGCACATTTTTTCTCATTATTGTACTCATCTTGGCTTCTCTGACACAATCTCCTGATATTGCTCCTTATTCCCTGAAGATTCTTTTCTTTTTATTTCCTTTACCAATTTTATCTTTTTCATAAGTACTCATTCTATGTCTCTTCCTCTATGCCTATCCTTTATCTGTCTATCTATCTAATCATCTATGCCTCCTAAATGGTGGCTCCATATTTCTTCAGCATAGCCACCCAGTATTTCCAGCTGAGAAGCAAGTATGACATCAAAGTGTCAGAATATGCCTTACAAATATGTTATCATATTGATATATCTGCTTTTTCTTTCAACCTAAAGCAAACAGGTCCATTCCATTTGTGCCCCCAGGTTAGTGGTCCACTCATTTGTGTCTCTATTAATGAGTTAGAAGCTCAGGCTAATGTCTTGGCCTGATTCAAAAAGCCACTTCCCAGAAGGGGTGGAGCAAGATGGCGGAGGAGTAGGAGACCTAGATTTTGTCTGGTCTCAGGAATTCAGCTGAATAGGGATCAAACCATTCTGAACAACTACGAACTCAACAGGAGATCGAAGAGGAGAGTAGCAACAACTCTCTGAACAGACAAGCGACCACTTACTGGAAGAGTCATATTTTATCCCTTCATAGGAGTTACCCTTATTTTTGGCATATATATATATATATATATATATATAACTTGGCATATATATATATATAACTTGCCTCTCTTTTAAAATTTTGAGATACAGTTTCTTCTAACAGATCAAAATATACCCTAAATCACTAGTGTATGGCTTTGTTCTAGCCTCCTGCCTGATCACATTCTCTCCCTTTTTTTTTAATCTTCTTCTTTCTTTTTTCAAACAACTTATCTTATCAATTCCTTTTATAAAATCTTTTATAATTTTCATCTTTACACTCATCTTCCATCCCTTCATTGTATCAACCCTTGTTTTGTACATATATGTTTTTCTTCCTTTAAAATTTTAGGAGGCACTTTTTTATAACAGACCAAAATACGCCCAAAATCTAGTGTGTGGCACTGATCTATGCACTACCCTGATCATATTTGATCATATTCTGCTTTTTTTGTATTGTTCTGTTTTTGTTTTTATCTTTTTCTTTTCTTTTTTTTCCTCTTTCTTTTTTCTTTCTTTCCGTTTCTTTTCCCCTGGTTTCAGGTCTTTTCTGATTTGTATACAGTATATTTGCTGGGGACATTGTTAACCTGTTAGCATTTTGTTCTCTCATTCATCTATTCTCCTCTGGACAAAATGACAAGACGGAAAAAATCACCTCAGCAAAAAGAACAAGAGGTAGTACCGTCAGCCAGGGACCTACTCAATACGGACATTAGTACGATGTCAGACCTAGAGTTCAGAATCATGACTTTAAAGATACTAGCTGGGCTTGAAAAAAGCGTGGAAGTTATTAGAGAAACCCTTTCTGGAGAAATAAAAGAACTAAAATCTAACCAAGTGGAAATCAAAAAGGCTATTAGAGGTGCAATAAAAAATGGGGGCAATAACTGCTAGGATAAATGAGGCAGAAGAGAGAATCAGTGATATAGAAGACCAAGTGATGGAAAATAAAGAGGCTGAGAAAAAGAGAGACAAACAACTACAGGCTCACGAGGGCAGAATTTGAGAGATAAGCGATATGATAAGATGAAACAACATTAGAATAATTGGGATCCCAGAAGAAGAAGAAAGAGACAGTGGGGCAGAAGGTATATTGGAGCAAATAATAGCAGAGAACTTCCCTAATGTGAGGAAAGAAACAGGCATCAAAATACAGGAGGCACAGAGAACCCCTCCTAAAATCAATAATAATAGGTCAACACCCCGACATCTAATAGTAAAACTTACGAGTCTCAGAGACAAAGAGAAAATCCTGAAAGCAGCTCGGGAGAAGAGATATGTAACCTACAATGGTAGAAACATTAGATTGGCAACAGACCAATCCACAGAGACCTGGCAGGCCAGAAAGGAATGGCAAGATATCTTCAGAGCACTAAACGAGAAAAATATGCAGCCAAGAATACTATAACCAGCTAGGCTATCATTGAAAATAGAAGGAGAGATAAAAAGCTTCCAGGACAAACAAAAACTAAAGGAATTTGCAAACACGAAACCAGCCCTACAAGAAATATTGAAAGGGGTCCTCTAAGCAAAAAGAGAGCCTAAAAGCAGCATAGACCAGAAAGGAACACAGACAGTATACAGTAACAGTCACCTTACAGGCAATACAATGGCACTAAATTCATACCTTTCAATAGTTACCCTGAATGTAAATGGGCTAAATGCCCCAATCAAAAGACACAGGCTATCAGATTGGATTAAAAAACAAGACCCATCAATATGCTGCCTGCAAGAGACTCATTTTAGACCCAAAGATACCCCCAGATTGAAAGTGAGGAGGTGGAAAACCATTTACCATGCTAATGGACACCAAAAGAAAGCTGGGGTGGCAATCCTTATATCAGACAAATTAGATTTTAAAACAAAGACTGTAATAAAAGATGAGGAAGGACACTATATGGTACTTAAAGGGTCTATCCAACAAGAAGATCTAACAATTGTAAATATCTATGCCCCTAACATGGGAGCAGCCAATTATATAAGGCAATTAATAACAAAAGCAAAGAAACACATTGACAACAATACAATAATAGTGGGGGACTTTAACACCCCCCTGACTGAAATGGACAGATCATCTAAGCAAAAGCTCAACAAGGAAATAAAGACTTTAAATGACACACTGGACCAAATGGACTTCACAGACACATTCAGACCATTCCATCCCAAAGCAATGGAATACACATTCTTCTCTAGTGCCCATGGAACATTCTCCAGGATTAATCACATCCTAGGTCACAAATCAGGTCTCAACCAGTACCAAAAATTTGGGATTGTTCCCTGCATATTTTCAGACCACAATGCTTTGAAACTAGAACTCAATCACAAGAGGAAAGTCAGAAAGAACTCAAACACATGGAGGCTAAAGAGCATCCTACTAAAGAATGAATGGGTCAACCAGGAAATTAAAGAAAAATTAAAAAAATTCATGGAAACCAATGAAAATGAAAACACAACTGTTCAAAATCTTTGGGATGCAGCAAAGGCAGCCCTAAGAGGAAAGTATATAGCAATACAAGCCTTTCTCAAGAAACAAGAAAGTTCTCAAATACACAACCTAACCTTACATCTAAAGGAGCTGGAGAAAGAAGAGCAAATAAAGCCTAAACCCAGCAGGAGAAGAGAAATAATAAAGATCAGAGCAGAAATCAATGAACTAGAAACCAAAAGAACAGTAGAACAGATCAACGAAACTAGGAGCTCGTTCTTTGAAAGAATTAATAAGATTGATAAACCCCTGGCCAGACTTATCAAAAAGAAAAGAGAAAGGACCCAAATCAACAAAATCATGAATGAAAGAGGAGAGATCACAACCAACACCAAAGAAATGCAAACAATTATAAGAACATATTATGAGCAACCCTATGCCAGCATATTAGATAACCTAGAAGAAATGGGTACATTCCTAGAGATGTATCAACTACCAAAATTGAACCAGGAAGAAATAGAAAACCTGAGCAGACCTATAGCCACTAAGGAAGTTGAAGCAGTCATCAAAAATCTCCCAAGAAACAAAAGCCCAGGGCCAGATGGCTTCCCAGGGGAATTCTATCAGACATTTAAAGAAGAATTAATACTTATTCTCCTGAAACTGTTCCAAAAAATAGAAATGGAAGGAAAACTTCCAAACTCATTTTATGAGGCCAGCATTACCTTGATCCCAAAACCAAACAAAGACCCCATCAAAAAGGAGAATTACAGACCAATTTCCTTGATGAACATGGATGCAAAAATTCTCACCAAAATACTAGCCAATAGGATCCAACAGTGCATTGAAAGGATTATTCATCATGACCAAGTGGGATTTATCCCTGGGCTGCAAGGATGGTTCAACATCCGCAAATCAATCAACGTGATACAATTCATTAACAAAAGAAAGAAAAAGAATCATATGAACCTCTCAATAGATGCAGAAAAACCATTTGAGAAAGTACAGCATCCTTTCTTGATCAAAACTCTTCAGAGTATAGGGATAGATGGTACATACCTCAATATCATAAAAACCATCTATGAAAAACCTACAGCAAATATCATTCTCAATGGGGAAAAGCTGAGAGCTTTTCCCCTAAGGTCAGGAACGAGGCAGGGATGTCCACTATCACCACTGCTATTCAACGTAGTATTAGAAGTCCTAGCCACAGCAATCAGACAACAAAAAGAAATCAAAGGCATCCAAATCGGCAAAGAGGAAGTCAAACTCTCACTCTTTGCAGATGATATGATACTGTATGTGGAAAACCCAAATGACTCCACCCCCAAACTGCTAGAACTCATACAGGAATTCAGTAAAGTATCAGGATATAAAATCAATGCACAGAAATCAGTGGCATTTCTATACAGCAACAACAAGACAGAAGAGAGACAAATCAAGGAGTTGATCCCATTTACAATTGCACCCAAAACCATAAGATACCTAGGAATAAATTTAACCAGAGGCAAAGGATCTGTACTCTGAAAAGTATAAAATACTCATGAAAGAAATTGAAGAAGACACAAAGAAATGGAAAAACGTTCCATGCTCATGGATTGGGAGAACCAACATTGTGAAGATGTCAATGCTACCTAGAGCAATCTACACATTCAATGCAATCCCCATCAAAATACCATCCACTTTTTTCAAAGAAATGGAACAAATAATCCTAAAATTTGTATGGAACCAGAAGAGACCACGAATAGCCAGAGGAATGTTGAAAAAGAAAAGCAAAGCTGGAGGCATCACATTTCTGGACTTCTAGCTGTATTACAAAGCTGTCATCATCAAGACAGTATGGTACTGGCACAAAAACAGACACATAGATCAATGGAACAGAATCGAGAGCCCAGAAATGGACCCTCAACTCTATGGTCAACGTATCTTTGACAAAGCAGGAAAGAATGTCCAATGGCAAAAAGACAGTCTCTTCAACAAATGGTGTTGGGAAAATTGGACAGCCACATGCAGAAGAATGAAACTGGACCATTTCCTTACACCACACACAAAAATAGTCTCCAAATGGTTGAAAGACCTAAATGTGAGACAGGAATCCATCAAAATCCTAAAGGAGAACACAGGTAGCAACCTCTTCGACCTCAGCCGCAGCAACGTCTTCCTAGAAACATCGCCAAAGGCAAGGGAAGGAAGGGCAAAAATGAACTATTGGGATTTCATCAAGATAAAAAGCTTTTGCATAGCAAAAGAAACAGTCCACAAAACCAAAAGACAATCGACAGAATGGGAGAAAATATTTGCAAATGACATATCAGATAAAAGGCTAGTATCCAAAATCTATAAAGATCTTATCAAACTCAACACCCAAAGAACAAATAATCCAATCAAGAAATGGGCAGAAGACATAAACAGACATTTTTCCAAAGAAGACATCCAAATGGCCAACAGACTCATGAAAAAGTGCTCAACATTGCTCGGCATCAGGGAAATCCAAATGAAAACCTCAATGAGATACCACCTCACACCAGACAGAATCGCTAAAATTAACAAGTCAGGGAACAACAGATGTTGGCGGGGATGTGGAGAAAGGGGAACCCTCCTACACTGTTGGTGGGAATGCAAGGTGGTGCAACCCCTCTGGAAAACAGTATGGAGGTTCCTTAAACAGTTGAAAATAGAGCTACCATACGATCCAGCAATTGCACTACTGGGTATTTACCCCAAAGATACAAATGTAGGAATCCAAAGGGGTACGTGCACCCCAATGTTTATAGCAGCAATGTCCACAATAGCCAAACTGTGGAAAGAGCCAAGATGTACATCGACAGATGAATGGATAAAGAAGAAGTGGTATATATACACAATGGAATATTTTGCAGCCATCAAAAGGAATGAGATCTTGCCATTTCCAATGACATGGATGGAACTGGAGGGTGTTATGCTGAGTGAAATAAGTCAATCTGGGAAAGACATGTATCCTATGACCTCACTGATATGAGGAATTCTTAATCTCAGGAAACAAACTGAGTGTTGCTGGAACGGTTGGGGGGTGGGAGGGATGGGGTGGCTGGATGATTGACATTGGGTAGGGTATGTGCTATGGTGAGCACTGTGAATTGTGCAAGACTGTTGAATCCCAGACGTGTACTTCTGAAACAAATAATGCAACATATTTTAAGAAAAAAGAAAACGAAGGAGATAGCAGGAGGGGAAGAATGAAGGTGAGTAAGTCAGAGGGGGAGATGAACCATGAGAGACGACGGACTCTGAGAAACAAACTGAGGGTTCTAGCGGGGAGGAAGGTAGGGGGATGGGTTAGCCTGGTGATGGGTATTAAAGAGGGCACGTTCTGCGTGGAGCACTGGGTGTTATGCACAAACAATGAATCATGGAACACTACATCAAAAACTAATGATGTAATATATGATGATTAACATAACAATAAAAAATAAAAAATAAAAGCCACTTCCCATTTTAAAAGTGGAGAACTGGCATGCCTGCATGGCTCAGTTGGTTAAGTGCCTGTCTTCAGCTCAGGTCATGATCCTGGGGTCCTGGTATTGATCCCCACATCAAGCTCCATATCAGGCTCCTTGCTAAGCGGGGATCCTGCTTCTCCCTCTGCCTCTGCCTGCCCCTCCCCCTGCTTGTGCTCTCTCTCTCTCTCTGATAAATAAATAAAATTAAAAAAAAATAAAAGTGGAGAACTAAGACTGTGAATGAAATAACAATATTATTATGTCAGATGAGAATTGGTATTTTTTTATATTCTTAGACTTAGGATGTAAACTGTGCAAGCTTTTTTTTTTTTTCCTATTATATAAGTACCTTTAAATAAGCTCAGCTTGTGCAAGAAGAACTTTGGCCTGTGGTATTAAAACTGCAAATGTGGTCTAAAGCATTCTTAGGTGAAGTGACCTGGGATCATAAATTCTAAGATTAGACATGGTCAAAATTGATTATAACTGAAATGTGGCCCACTAATACTAGAGATCATTGTTCCATTGATAACCTTATAGTCCTGAAATCACGCAAAAACAGTGGTTGGTTTTTATCCTTTCACACATTCATGTTGTTGCATTCATAAGGCACTTGAGATTTAAATGGCATTGCTATTCCACTTGCTTGTCTTCCTGAGATTACAGAATGCCTCAATTTCCATTCTCTTCACTTTGAGCACATTAAAAACCTTTATATATTTCCTATAACAACAGCCATAGGAAGCATCATTCTCCATGTCAGAGGTCTTAATCCTGAAAGTCAGGGCAGAGTGCAAACCAAGATTATGCATTTGGAGCTACCACTACAGGAATCATTTTTGAGTTCTGTAAACGCCAAACTTCCTCTGTCAACGACTGTCATATAAGCAAAATAAACACAAGGCACATAATAGTGTTGGCTTCAGCTTTCATAGATAGCATTCGCAAAACTAAATTCATGTTCATATTCATACCCTGTTTTTATTTAAAATAGATACTAATCACAAAAATAGAATGACCACTGCTGACTTTTAGTTTTCAATCCAAAAAATAAATTGTGACATTTTAAATGTATGTCTATCACTATCCTATAATTTACAAACAGATTGACAAGATTTATTTCCCTTAGATTTTTTTCTCAAAGAGCAAGACTTTTCCAGTAATGTTAAAAGTATGCTTGAAAGCAATAATCTGTCTTAAAGTTAGCATGTGATACAGCCTCTCTAATTTTCAACAGAATCTCTGAAGTCAGATAAAAAGGAGAAAAAATATATAATATAATATTAGGTTGAGATAAATCAACTCTTTTACAGCTGTCTGGAAAGAGGAAATTTACTTAATGCAAGGGTAGTAGAACTTGACCAAGAGAAAGAACTGAATGCTCACTGTGCTCTTTGGCATAAAGCAAACATCCTGGCATAAAATTAGAACCATTTGTCTATCTTCAATTTCTATAGCCCTGTGGGAAAGATCTCTTTGCTGTTCTTTTTCCAGTGTGGGTGCTTCATTTTCAAGTAGCCATAGCAATATGTTCCCTCCTTGTTATCAGAACTTTTGATATAACAGGCTGGAGCACAGAACATTTAGATAATATATGGTATAAAATTAATCTGGGGTTTAGTAGGAAAGTAGAGGTAGAGGACTAACAAAATATTTCAAGTTGGTAGTAAATTTCCCATAATTAAAGCACAAACATAAATTTGGAAAAGGAGTTCTGAGAGCTGAGGAATTGGGGATTGCAGTGGGTTATGTCCTTGATTTTTTTTTCAGTGCCAAATAAGCGACAGTATTAGAACACATTCTCATCTAAAATTAGCAAGTTAAACTAAATAAATTCAGATGTTGAACACTGGGCTGACAACTATAGACAACAGTATTCAAGCAGGAGGGAAGGGCAGGGTGGACGGAGCAAGGCCAAAGGAAATCCCTCCTCTGCCCACTAGCAGTCATGAAAACACGTTAGACTTCTACTCATGATGCCATAACACACACAAAGGAAAAAAAAAATACCATGCAAGGAAGAAAAATTTATACTAAAACCTCAGACTTAGCAGCATAAATCCTTAAAGTATTTCTCAAATTAAATAGAAGAAAGTATAAAAACTATTTATTATCCTAATAGGAAAAAAGTGTTTTTTTTTTTTTTTTTGAGAAACTGCAGCAGAATGATATGTAAAAGATAAAGGGGAGAAAGCTAATGGGAAATACCACAGTATAAAATATAATGCGGGGGTAAATATGACAAGGAAGGACTGAAGAGAAACTTAAAAGGTAATAGTAGATTTTTAATACATAATGAAGAAAATAAAAAGGTAAATTTTTAAGTGGAAAAACCCAATCAGTGATGTATAGAACAAATTTAATAAGATATTCTAAAATGTAGAGAACAGAGGAGTCATAGAAGAGAGACATGAAGACAATGGTCAACTTGGCAAAACATTACTGAGCATATCATAATTGGCTACAAAAAGATACAGAAATGTTTATTAAAATAATAATGCAACCAAAAACAACACTAACTGTAAGCCAAGGAAAGAAAAGAAGCAGATTCTATTAAGGATGTTTCAAAACAGAGAAAGGATTCTCCAGGGAAAAATAACTGTATATAATTTTTTCGAGTTGCAAAAGATAAAACCAAAATATATGTTTCTTCTTCAATTTGAATATCATATAAGAAATTTTTTAAAACTTTTGACATTTATTTCAAAAATGACACATAATGTAAACAATATAAAAAATAGAAAAGGAACATAAGCAAAACATGAAAATTTCCATTCTTGCCTTCGTGTATTTCCCACTCCAAGACTCAGCATGAGAAGCTAATGATGATCCTAAATGTATATTCATTAGTACTACATGGTAGAGAAGACATAAAAAGAAAACTCAACTGTAATTGACCTAAACAAAAAAGAGAACTTTTTGACTCATGTAACTGAAAAATCCAGGTGGTATTCTGGAACTTTAAGTGAGGTTTGATTAAATGCCTCCCAAAGTACTAAGAACTTCATTTCTTGGCCTCTATGCTCTTCTCAGTATCAGCAAAATTCAGGGAACACATAGGGTCTGTGAGTAGCTCTAGGCTTTTCCTTAGTGTTCAAAAATACTGTTGAAGGTGTGGAACTTATCTCCAAACTCTGTGTTTTCATATGTAAGACAGTGCCTTTTTTAGGTTCAGAGGAAAAAGTAGACTTTTGTTTTTGTCTTTGTTTTTAAACAGCAGTATCTGCAAAAGCCTTATTTTCCTAACTGACTCTCTTTAGATTAGGTGCACATATCCAAACAAATGGTAGAGAGAGAATAAAACTCACCGACTGCCATAAATATAGAGACCATATGTCACAATTTGCTGGGACAGTTTTGAGGTTTGCTGGGAGAGCTATGGCTATACTTTTATTAGGCATAATTATTAATAGTGTCCCCTCTCACTCTGAAACATATCCAGGTTTGAATGATAAATTACATGGACATTTGGTTTAAATCAAAAGGCTCACCCTTGGAACAAAAACAAAACATATGACTGGGAAATTTGGAAGCGTGCTAGAAAGTCAGCACCACCAGGACATAATAAGTGTGACCTTACAGTCTTCTTTTTTTTTTAAGATTTTATTTATTTATTCATGAGAGACAGAGAGAGAGAGAGAGAGAGAGAGAGGCAGAGGGAGAAGCAGGCTCCCAAGGAGCAGGGAGCCCGATGCGGGACTTGATCCCAGGACCCTGGGATCAGGACCTGAGCCGAGGCAGACGCTTAACCATATGAGCCACCCAGGCGCCCCTTACAGTCTTCTTCTCTATGAATTTAGAAAGAGATAGATACACATATACACCTTTTAATATGAATGGCACCATATTGTGTATTACCATGTAATTACTAATAATGTTTAGCAATATGTCCTCAAAATTTTACCATGTCAGCATAGTTGGCTTGATTTCATTTTGTCCTAAGAGCTTCATATTACTGCATACTATAGTTAAACCAAATTTATTTAACCCATGTCCTACTGGTAGATATTATTTATAAGATTCTTCATATTATTTTTAAAAGAATGAAGCAATATTTGATCATATGCATGCTTTTTATGCTCATATGTATTTCTTTAAATTAGATTCATAGAAATGATGGGTCAAAGGGTATACTTAGGGTTGATATTTAATAATGCATTGCCTTCCCAAAAGGTTTAATAAATTTGTATGTCTAATGTGTATTAGTAAGTATCATTTTACATCCTCACCAACATTTAATATTGATCATTTCAATTTTCTTAATTGGTGGGCACAAATCCATATTCATTTTTTTCATTTCAATGATTAGTAGTAAGATTAAGCACTTTTAAAATATAGTAAATGCCGATTCATATCATTTGTCTATTAATCTATTTTTAGTTTCCTTCTCCTTACAGGTTTGAGGAGCTCTTTGTTCTCTATCCGATTTCTTTGCCTTATACATATGCTGTAAATATATTCCTAGACCTGCTGTTTGCTCTATAAACATGTTCTTAGTTTCTTTTGTAATACAGATTTTTGTTTTGAAGTCAAATATGTCAGCCATTTTCAGTATGGCTACTGTATATTTGACCCTGCCTACTTAAAAATTATAAAAATTAATTATTATTTTCTTAAGATGATAAAAATTGTTCTCCACCCTAAAATCTGGATTAATATAATGTGAAAAAGGAATATATTTGAATTCCAAAAAACAGTGAAAAAGTAAAATAGTGAAACTGAAAATATTAGGGGCACCTGGGTGGCTCAGTCGTTAAGTGTCTGCCTTTGGCTCAGGTCATGATCCCAGGGTCCTAGGTTCCAGCCCCACATCGGGCTCCCTGCTCTGCGGGAACCCTGCTTCTCCCCTTCCCACTGCCCCTGCTTGTGTTCCCTCTCTTGCTGTGTCTCTCTCTGTCAAATAAATAAATAAAATCTTAAAAAAACATTGAAAATATAAAAAATATATCATTTTTACCAGCACAATTCATTGAAGACCTTATCATCACTTCTCCTACATTTGAACTTACAATTTCATTCATCAAATTCCCTGAACATTTCTTTTGTATCTTGATTGCAATTCTGTGAAGCATATAGATTATATTGGTTAGAAGTGATATTTTACAATATTGAATTTCCTCATGCACGAACATGAGATTGTGTCCCATTTTATCTTTGTTTATTTTTACCATTTTTGTCCTCTACTCAAGTATACAATTTTAGAGGTCCAATGAAGTTCTTCTCAGATTTACACTTTGGTATTTCATAGGTTTTATGGTGTACTATGTTATTTCAACACATTTCCTATTATTTTTTGCAATAAATATTTCATTTAAAATTTTAATGTAATATACACTTGACCTCTCATTAATTCTAGAATCTTTCCAGTGTCCTTCTTGTATATTCTAGGTAGAGGGTCATGTTAACTATTAATAATGACTATTTGATTTCTTCCTTGCCAAAGTACATTGTATATTATCAGTTGGAGGTTCTATCATTATCTTGCTTTTGATTTTAGAAGAGATTCTTCTAATATTTCATGATTAAGTATGCTGTGTTTGGAAATATATAATTTAGCAGGGCAGGAAACATTTAATAAATTATGATATAAGTAATATTTAATTACAATTTTGATTCATCTTTAATGTTTGTAATATAATATTCAATGAAGAATTAAGGTAAGATACCACTTCTGTAAAACATATTAATTGGAATTATTTTATACTTGTGTGGGAGTGTGCCCATGTGTATAAGCACAAACTTGGAAAGAAATTCAGAAAAATATCACTGGAAACTATGAGATAGAATAATTGAATGAATAACATTTTTTTCTTAGTACAATTCTCTCTTTTGACATCTTTTGAAATAATTATATATGATTTTATAATAGAAAAGAAAGAAGTCAATGTTCTCTTTAATACTCAATGTAGAATAGAGATAATAGAAATCTCCAAGCATTATAGATTAATATAATTTATATATAATAAGTTAGAAATATATTTTTGAATATATATTTCATATGTTCTAGAGTACATGGAAATGACAAAAAACATAGTTCTTTGCCAAAAGACTACACCAAGTCACCTACACAAATTTCTTCTGTGATTTGGTACTTAAAAATAATATCATTATATCTAGTTTAATAAAAAGATTAAGAGTATGGGATTTGGAGTTATATGGACTTCAGTTTTTTGTTTGTTTGTTTTTGTTTTTGTTTCTGCTCTGCTATTTCTTATCCAGTTGTTATTGGACAATAGACTTAACATTTCCAAGTCTCAGGATCCTGTTTTATAATGGGGATAAATATGTCATGCTTCAAAGGAATACTATGAAAATTAAATGAAGTTAAAAGGAGAGCCTGGCACTCAGTAAACGTTGGTGGTTTATTTTTGCTATATGTTAGTATTATTGATGTTGTTATTATAATAATTATTAATATTGTTACTACTGGGTTTTCTTTTAAGAATGCTGATATCTGTTGATGCGTTTGTTTTTTTTTTCCTGAGTATTCAACAAGATCAAGTAACTTAAATGATCTGGTCCCCCACCAAAAGAGTAGAATTCCTATTTTCCCAATCAGAGATAAAATGAAAACATGAGCTCATCTAATATTTTGTCATTTATATGCATTTATATGTACTTCAGCTTAACTGTAAGTTAACATAACATCACCCAAAAAGAAAGAGGCTCACTGCACTGTAAAAAGTGACAAGCCTTTGGCTGTGTAGTTTGGAGGGAAACAAGTTTAGCAGTATGACCTATGTAATTTTTATACTTCAGATGTTGTTTTTAGCAAGATCAAAATCAGATTTACGTATACCTCTCTTACTGCCACCCAACATTGCATAGAAACATTTTAAAGCTTCCAAAATATTTCCTAAAAATAGCTATAGTATATTAGTATCCACATTTTATTCACATTCTCTGTATTATTGTACCCTCAGAAGCAGTGAGACTTGGTATGCCAGAATGTACAGCAGCTGATGTGGGAAGCTCATAAGCTGAAATGTTCCATATGCAAATGCTCCCAGCCAATGTGCAATCCTGAGTTGATTGTGTATTGTTTCCTTTATTATAGCTTCTCTCTCTCCCATTTAACTTGTGCTCTAGTAGATAGTATGAGTCATAGTGCTAGATAGAAGCAAATGTGATACCACTGGAGCTTCCACACTGGAACAAAGAAAAAGGTTTTTGGCTGGTCAAGACACCTATAATAGAACTGATATGGTAATCAGAGAGTAAACAGCTAGTGATTAGGGATTAGCTGATGAAAATATTTGGGCAATGTAAAGGTCCTAAGAAACATCAAATTTCCCTGAAATGAATAAAATGTATATGATGAATAGCTGGAAGACACAATTGCCAAGAGCTCACTGTGGCTTTAGAAACATTGATGAGGGGGCGCCTGGGTGGCTCAGTTGGTTAAGCCACTGCCTTCGGCTCAGGTCATGATCCTGGAGTCCTGGGATCGAGTCCCACATCGGGCTTCCTGCTCAGCAGGGAGTCTGCTTCTCCCTCTGACCCTCTTCCCTTTCGTGCTTTCTATCTCTCATTCTCTCTCTCTCTCAAATAAATAAATAAAATCTTTAAAAAAAAAAGAAACATTGATGAGGTTGTAGAAATCTAAATCATCTCCATGGAGACCATGCCAATATGACCCACAGTTAGTGTGAGCTCCCGTTTCCAAAAACACATCCACTGTTCTAAATGATGTATGTTATGGTAATAAAGGCTTTAGTACAAGGAAGCAACATCCCAGTTCTGACCAAGATGGATAAAAAAACTGCAGAGTAAATGCAGAAAAGAGTCTGAGAATTTGGAAAATATAAGCAGTGGAATCTAGCCCTAAGCAACACAGCAATACTACTCTTAGTTATCACCTGTTTTAAAGTTTTTCACATTATCCTAGTGAGGATACAAATGAAAATATATGTCAGAAATCCATTATTTATAAAATAAAATTAATTGTACATATTTATGTTTAAATTGACTATATAGGCAAACGCTTAAATATTTTACTTAGTTTAGTAATTTTCAGTGAGATATTCCTTATCTTTATAACATTTCAATTTAAATAATACCTTGAATTTTTTTGTAAATACATATCTGTTATTCGAGATTTTGGTATCTAGTATAAAAAAATGATAAGCACTTGTGACCTCCTTCCACAATTCAGGAAGTTATTTTAACAAGGCTTCTTTTTCATTTTTTTAAAGATTTTATTTATTTATTTGAAAGAGAGAGAGAGGGAGGGAGAGCACAGAAGGAGAGGGAGAAGCAGACTCCCCGCTGAGCAGGGAGTCTGATGTGGGGCTCAATCCCAGGAGCCTGAGATCATGACCTGAGCTGAAGGCAGACGCTCAACTGACTGAACCACCCAGGTGCCCCGGCTTCTTTTTCATTTAGGTAGGCAACCTGCCATATGTCATAGCGATTTAATGGAATTATAGGAAATCTTTCTTTACCTTCAATTCTGGATACCTCAAAACTTCTCAGCCATGGAAATTTTATTTCACAGCTCCTGATCCATACATTATAGCTCATGAATTATTTTTTAAAATTTTCACACTGTGGGCAGAGCTTTGTGGGGAACACACATGGGTTCTCTTTCCACATATGCTTTCCTTTACTTAAAATGAATAAATATGCATTATCTCTAGAGTATTTAATCTGAAAAGCAAAATATTATTGAATCATAAAAGGAACATTATTGGCAAAACTACAAGGACAGTGAAAAGAGTCGTGGTTTCCAGGAATTGAGGTGGAGGCAGAAGAAGGGAGGGTAGATAGTTGGAGCACAGAATATTTTTAGGGCAGTGAAACTATGATACTATAATGGTAGATAAATGACCAACCCATAAAACTGTACAACACAGCAAGTGAATTCTAATATAAACCATGGACTTTAGTGAAGAATGATGCATTAATATCATTCATCATTTAATTAATATTCATCAGCTGTAACAAACATAGCACAGCAATGCAAGCTGTCAATAATAGGGAAAGCTGTGAAGAGGGAAGGATTGATTTGTATATAAGAACTCCCCAGACTATCTGTTCAATATTCCTATAAACCTAAAGCTGCTCTAAGAAATAAAGTCCACTAATTTTTTAGAAGGGGGAATGGGGATTTTTTCCATTGAGAACAGGGCCACTCATTCAATAATGTATTCTGCTGATGAAACCTAATGGATGATAATTCAAGCACAGCTTAGAAACTTGAAGTAAAGGGTCTCATTTCCTCTCAGAACTTATTTACTGTTCCACATATCTGATCATTTATACTTCATTTTTCCCCTCTCCTCATTAGTATTGTGCATATTTTTCACTTCTGGAAAGCAATATATAACTCAATGTGTGACCTTCTTATAGACACAAACTCCTCTTAGACTATGTAAATGTGCTCTTTCTCTAATTTTCCCCAAGCAGAAGTTATAAAAGTGCTTATGTTGCAAAACATAAGCATTCAAAATAAATAGATTTTAGATGTTAACAAAAAAGTACTTAAGTAGATAGGTGCTAAAGGTTTATATGTTAGAAATCAAATTTGACATTTGATGAATGTGGTGAAGTTGAAGCACGAGAATATAGTAATATTGGTAGAAAGATGCATTGAATTGCATAATGAACATTAAGCCTACATTCTATTATCAATCCCCTTGTTTTATCACTGAGTGAAAAAAAAAAAAAAAACAGTGGTAAGAAACATTCAACATTATGATGTGAATGGTCTCTCCTAGGATTTTAAGACATTTGTAAAGTCTGCCTAAACTTAGGATGCTATGTTATTTTATTTTTGCCAAGTGATTAACATCAGTGCTACCAAAAATGTATTTTCATATTCAGCAGTCCTTCAGTCACTTAGGAAAGAGCATTCATTCTTTTGGACCTCTGATGAACAAATCATTTTCTTTGTTCATGTCAAAATCTACCATCCTTTCATGTATTTTCTCAATGACATCTCAGTCTCTCCCAAATTCAACAAAATCATATTTTTAGAGCTCATATTGGTTCAAACTTAAGTTTAACATTTCAGTTAAAATTTAAAGAAAGGCAATAAATTTATCTGAAAGCTTTATTTTAAAGGACAAAAGTACATGTATTTGGAAGTGTTTGAAAGAAAATATTAGTTTTATTTTGTTAGATTCTAATTTACTGAGATCCAAACTATAGCATGCTTTGCTTTAAAATGGATTCAGTACGTACCTACATTTATGTTTTTTCTTGCAATTTTTAAAAAGATTTATTTATTAATTTGAGAGACACAGTGGGGGAAGAGCAGAGGCAGAGGGAGAGAAAGTCTCAAGCAGACTCCGAGCTGAATGCAGAGCCCGAAATGGGGCTCAATCACAGGACCCTGAGATCATGACTTGAGCTGCAACCAAGAGTCAGATGCTTAACCAAATGAGCCATCCAGGTGCCCCTTTTCTTGCAACTTTATAATAATGGAAAAAATAATGGGAATTAATTCTATTTTAAAATACAGAAATTAGGGGCACCTGGGTGGATGTCAGTTAGGAATCCAACTTCTGATTTCAGCTCAGGCCATGATCTCAGGGTCATGAGATTGAGCCCCATGTTGGGCTCTGTGTGAGAAGTGGTGCCTGCTTGGGATTCTCTCTCTCCCTCTTCCTCTGTCCCTCCCCCCTCCACTCACATAAGCTCACTCTCTCTCTCTCTCAAAAATAAATAAATAGATAGATAGATAAAATTATAAAAATTAGGGAGAGCTAAGATGTTGGAGTAGTAGGAGGACACTATGCTTACCTTGTCCCTTAAACACGGCTAGATAAGTATCAAATCATTCTGAACACTCAAGAAATTAATCTGAGGACTGACAAAACAAACCGCACTAGAGGGAAAAAGAGGCCACATCGTGGAAGGTAGGAGGTTCAGAGACATAATTTTGGTGAGAAAAGGCTCACAGGTACTGCAGAGGGGAGCAAACCCTGATCACAGAGAGAGGTGAGAGAGAGAGAAAGATAGAAATCAGGGCACAGAGGATTGCACAAGGAAAACACTTCCTCAAAGCCATTGACTGGTAAAATGAGAGAGGCTAATTATTGTGAGGTTTTACAACCAGTGGAGCTCACAGACTAGAGTTTTAGAGATCCACACTGTGGCTGGTGTTGACCCCGTCAGGCACTGCAGTTTTCCTGTGGATAAGGAGGGTAGAGGCCCAGGAGCAGATGGTGCAATCTGAGGATCCCCTAGGACACACTGGGAGAGACATTTACCCCTTCTTGGAGTGCATCTGGGAGAGGTGGTGTTGCTTCTCAGGGGACAAAAGGGCTGGCAGGCAAAACTGCACGCCCCTTGCCTCTTGGCATCGGGGCAAAGACACCTGTTGAGGGTGGCTAACCTGGACATCCCCTTTTGCTGTGCTTTACTCTAAACTCCAAGCTCCTGTGCATTGGTGCAACTGACCTTCTGGAACAAACCTGCACCAGCCCCAGTGAGGTGAGACCGTCTCCCTGAGGACCAATGTAGGTCCGCACCATGCCAGATCCCTAGAGTCTGCAGTTTTGAAACTAAGCCAGCAAGCCTGAGATAAAAAGGAGATGCACTATGCTGCTGGGTGGACAGATGGCCCAGACACAGACAGGGTGAAGGCAGGCATCTGAGCAATGCCTGAGGCACATGTGGGGAGATTGTTTGCTCTTCTGTGGGTACTTCCCAGAGAGCAGCAGGCATGAATTCCCCTCTCTGGGGATGAGGGAGAGGGCTGGCAAGATTTTTCTCCCCCACCCATCAGCATGGACTGACTTCAGTGAGCAGAACAGCACTAAAAGTGGAGGCCTGAGCCACCTACACCAAGCCCTGCCCCCCTGCTGTTTCTTTACTAGGGCAAGTGACCTGAGAACCAGAGCAGTGGCACCCTCCCCCAGAAGACCAGCACAAACCCCATGCACATGCCAAATCTACATAGCTGCAAAGCTTCAGCTCTAGTGGCAAAAGCATCAGGTCTCCTTTAACCTAGGTGTGCAGACCACAGTACACCTAGTTAAAACTCACCATACTTTGGACAAAGTTCAAACACTCCCTGCTGCAGTCAAGGAGAAACTCTGTAGTGGACTGACCTGAGGGAAAACACACAGCAGAGTGCACATAGCATACAGCAGAAACACTTCCTGATGTGCCAGGCACTGGACGTTATGGTTTCTTAATAAAGCCATTATTCTCAGGAGCAGGAAACATAACAGGCTTTTCCAACACACAGAAGACAGGGGACATAGACGAAATGTCAAGATGGAGAAATTCATCCCAAAAGAACAAGAAAAGGTCACAGCCAGGGATGTAATCAAAACAGATATTAGTAATATACCTGAACTAGAATTTAAAACAATGATCATAAGGACACTTGTTGGGCTTGAGAAAAGTAGAAGACACCAGGGGATCCCTTACTGCAGAGATAAAAACTAGTCAGGCTGAAATAAAAAATGCTACAATCAAGGTGCAAAACCAACTGGATGTAATGACCACAAGGATAGAAGAAACAGAGGAACAAATAAGTGAGGTAGAAGATAAAGGAAAATAATGAAGCTGAAAAGAAGAGGGAAAGAAAAATATTGGATCATAAAAATAGACTTAGGGAACTCAGCAACCTCATAAAACATAATACCATTTGTATCATAGGAGTCCCAAAAGAAGAGAAGGAAAAAGGGGCAGAAGGTTTATTTGATGAAATTATAGCTGAAAACTTCCCTGCTCTGGGGAAGAAAACAAACTTCCAAACCCAGGAGGCACAGAAAACTCCCATCAAAATCAACAAAAGCAGTCCAACACCAGGACACATCATAGTAAAATTTGCAAAATACAAAGTTAAGGAAAAAATCCTGAAAGCGGCAACAAAAGAAGTCCCTAACTTACAAGGGAAGACAAATAAGCTTAGCAGATTTCTCCATAGAAATTTGATAGGTCAGAAGAGAGTGGCATGATATATTCAACATGCAAAATAGGGAAAAATCTACAGCCAAGAATACTCTATCCAGAAAGGCTATCATTTAGAATAGAAGGAGAAAGAATTTCCCAAACAAAAACTAAAGGAGTTCATGACCACTAAATGAGCCTTGCAAGAAATACTAAAGGGGACTCTTTGACTGGGAAAGAAAGACCAAAAGTGAAAAACACTAGAAAGGAACAGAGAAAATCTCCAGAATCAACAATTTAACAAGTTAATACAATGGCACTAAATTCATATCTATCAATAATAACTCTGAAAGCAAATGGACTAAATGCACCAGAATGGATAAAAAAATAATAACTGCCTATATGCTGCCTACAAGAGACTCATTTTAGACCTAAAGACAGCTAGAGATTGAAAGTGAGGGTACGGAGAACCATTTATCATGCAGATGGATGTCAAAATAAAGCCAGAGTAGCCATACTTATTTCAGACAAACTAGATTTTAAATCAAAAAGTATAACAAGAGATGAAGAAGGGCACTATATCATAATAAATGGATCTACCCAACAAGAAGATCTAACAATTGTAAATATTTATGGTCCTAACTTGGGAACACCCAGATATATGAAACAATAAATAACAAACATAAAGGAGCTTATTGATAATTATACAATAATAATAGAGAAATTTTGGGGTGCCTGGGTGGCTCAGTTGGTTAAACGTCTGGCTTTGGCTCAGGTCATGATCTCAGGATCCTGGGATCTAGCTCCATGTTGGGCGCCTTGCTCAGTGGAGAGTCTGCTTCTCCCTCTCCCTCTGTCCCTCCCCACCACTCATGTTCTTTCTCTCTCTCTCTCTCTGAAATAAATAAATAAATGAATAAAATCTAAAAAAAAAAATAGTAGAGGACTTTAACACTCCACTTACATCAATGGACAGATCATCTAGCAGAAAATCAATAAGGAAACTGACTTTGAGAGATACACTGGACCAGAAAGACTTGACAGATATATTCAGAACATTTCATCCTAGAGCAGCAGAATACACATTCTTTTTAAATGCACATGGCACATTCCCAGGATAGAACACATACTGGGTCACAAATCAGGCCTTCATCAAGTACAAATAGATTGAAATCATACCATGCATATTTTCCGACCACAATGTGAAGTCAACCAAGAAAAAATCTGGAAAGACCATAAATACATGGAGGCTAAACAACATGCTACTAAACAATTAATGGGTCAGCCAGGAAATTAAAGAAAAAATAAATAAAAATACATGGGGGAAACAAAACAAAATGAAAATACAGTGGTGCAAAACCTCTGGCATGCAACTAAAGTGGTCATAAGAGGGATGTGTATAACAATACAGGCCTATCTCAAGAAGCAAGAAAAATCTCGTTATGCAACCTCACCTTATACCTAAAGAAACTAGAAAAAGAATAATAAATTATGCCTAAGGCCAGCAGAAAGGAAATAATAAAGATTAAAGCAGAAATAAATGACATAGAAACAACAAAAAAACCCCAGCAGAACAGATCAATGAAACTAGGAGCTTGTTCTTTGAAAGAATTCAAAAAATTCATAAACCCGTAGCCAGACTTAACAATAAGAAAAGAGGAAGGACCGAAATAAATCAAATCATGAACAAAAGAGGAGAGATCACAAACAACACCACAGAAATACAAACAATTATTAGAGAATATTATTCTCTTATTATGAAAAATTGTATGCCAACAAATTAGGCAACTGGAAGCAATGGAGAAATTCCTAGAAACATACAAACTACCAGAACTGAAACATGAAGAAATAGAAAACCTGAACAGATCAAAAACCAGCAAAAAAATTGAATCAGTTATCAAAAATCTCCCAAGAAACAAAAGTCCAGGACCAGATGGCTTCCCACGGAAATTCTACCAAATATTTAAAGAAGAGTTAATACCTATTCTTGTCAAACTATTCCAAAAAAATAGAAATGGAAGGAAAACTTCCAAACTTGTTCTATGAGGCCAGTGTTACCTTGATTACAAAAACCAGAGAGACTCCACTAAAAAAGACAACTAGAGGCCAATATTCCTGATGAACATGGATGCAACAATTCTCAACAAAATACTAGAAAATTGAGTCCAACATACATTAAAACAATCATTCACCACAATCAAGTGGGATTTATTCCTGGGCTGCAAGGGTGATTCAATATTCGCAAATCAATCAATGTGATACACCACATTAATAAAAGAAAGGAAAAGAACCATATGATCCTCCATAGACTGAGTAAAAGCATTTGACAAAATACAGGATTCATTCTTGATAAAAGCCCTCAACAAAGTAGGGGTAGAGGGGAAATACCTCAACATCATGAAGGTCATATACAAAAGATCCACAGCTAATCTCAGTGGGGAAAAACTGAGAGCTTTGCCTCTATAGTCAGGAATAAGACAGGGATGTCCACTCTCACTATTGTGATTTAACATGCTATTGGAAGTCCTAGCCTCAGCAATTAGACAACAAAAAGAAATAAAAAGCATCCATATCAACAAGGAAGAAGTCAAACTTTCACTATTTGCAGATGACATGATACTTTATGTAGAAAACCTGACTTTACCAGAACTGATACACGAATTCAGTAAAGTCGCAGGATAGAAAATCAACGTACAGAAATCTGTTTAATTTCTATATAACAATAATGAAGCAGAAGAAACAGAAATCAAGGAATTAATCCCATTTCAACTGCACCAAAAACCGTAAGATACCTAGGAATAAACTTAACCAAAGAGGTAAAAGATGTATATTTTGAAAACTATAGAACACTTATGAAATAAATTAAAGATGACACAAAGAAATGGAAAAACATTCCATGTTCATGTATTGAAAGAACAAATATTGTTGAAATGTCTATACTACCTGGGGCACCTGGGTGGCTCACTCCGTTGAGTGGCTGGCTCTTGATTTCAGCTCAGGTCATGATCTTGGGGTCCCGGGATCAAGCCCCACATCAGGCTCCACACTCAGTGGGGAGTCTGCTTGAGGATTCTCTCTCCCTCTCTCCTTACCCCTCCCTCTGCTCAAGCTCACTCTCCCTCTCTTTCTATCGAATAAATAAAAAAAATAAATGCCTATGCTACCCAAAGCAATCTACACATGTAAGGCAGTCTTTATCAAAATACCACCAGCATTTTTCACAGAACTAGAACAAACAATCCTACAATTTGTGTGGAACCACAAAAGACCCCAAATAGACAAAGCAACCTTGAAAAAGCAAAGCAAAGCTGAAGGCATCACAATTGTGGACTTTAAGCTATACTACAAAGCTTTAGAGATCAAGACAGTATGGTACTGGCACAAAAACAGGCACATAGATCAATGGAACAGAATAGAAAACCCAGAAATGGACCCACAACATACAGAGGTTCCTCAAAAAGTTAAAAATAGAACTTCCCTATGATCTAGCAATTGCACTACTAGATATTTACCCAAAGATAATATTAAAGGATGATTGCTGATTTTTAAAATATGACAATATTGTTGTTACGTTTAAAAAACCTTATAATTTATAGATGTATACTGAAATATGTGTGCATAAAATAACATGATATCTGAAATTTACTTCAAGATAGTAAAGACATTTGGAAAAGATCTTGGCGAGATAGACATTTCAGGAATTGATGGGTACTCAGAGTTAAATTATACTATTTTCTCTGCTAAGAAATAACTTTAAATTTTCCATAATAAAAGTACAAAAGAAAAGTTAAATCAATAGATAAGAGATAGCTAAATATCTGCAAAGTCTTTTGGTTTAAGGGTTTACTTACACATAGTAACCACTGAGAAGTGAACAAGTAAATCAATTAATTTATAATTATTAAACATTGGTTATAAAATATGACTTGTGATAACTAACCTTTGATGGTTTTATGATTTTCTACATGATTTGGTGTTTTATATATTTTTAGAAGCCCACTGAACATTAGAAAATAATTTCCCTTCTGTGTAAAACTATATTACTTTATTTTTTCTGTTTTAGTTTTTAATAAAATCCAACTTGCTTGTTTGTTAATTTATTTATTAATTGATTACTACCATTATTTTATACAGGACAGTAGGTTTTGTGAAGCCATGTCAGATTTCACTCACCATTTTCTCAGTGCATATTCTACTGTTGGGTGGTGAATAAATGTTTTATAAATGAATTTTTAACAAAAAGAGCACCAGAAAAGATATTAATTGGCAAAATATTCTTAGAAAGAAAAGTTACTTTCCCACCAAGAGGATTGAGTTTTTATATATTTTGTAATTTTACTAAACTTCATATACAAAGATTATAGATTATAATAATAGTCCTCATTTAAGAAAATTAAGATAACATCAAGCAGTTCAACAGATAAGCTTATCCAACTCTTGGGTATGGTAACGAGGTTTCAGATGTACAATAGCCATTAAAATTAAGTCATCATGTAGGAGAGATAATAAGAATGCATCAAGAAAGTAAATACAAGGGGTGCCTGGGTGGCTCAGTTGTTAAGCATCTGCCTTCGGCTCAGGTCATGATCTCAGGGTCCTGGGATGGAGCCCCACATCAGGCTCCCTGCTCTGCGAGAAGCCAGCTTCTCCCTCTCCCACTCCCCCTGCTTGTGTTCCCTCTCTTGCTGTGTCTCTCTCTGTCAAATAAATAAATAAATAAAATCTTAAAAAAAAGAAAGTAAATATGAATATGATTTGTAGAATTAGAAATACTTAAGCAGGAATAGCCAACAGGTAAAAAGAAACCAATGGAAGAAATAGGTAATTAAGAGTTTTGTGTGTATGTATAGTGTCTGTGTATTATCTGTGTGTTGAAAAGTAAGTGTTTTGTAAGATTCTGCAGGTGAATTATTGAGCCCAAGAAACTGGAGTGAAGGTGGTAGGATACAATACTCAAGACATAGTATTTAAGACAAGGGTGCACAATAGTGATAAAGAGATAAAGCATAAAATCATAAAAGCATAAGTCAATAATTTAAGCCAGAACATTTTAAGTCTCAAAAGTACAGTCGGGGGGGCGGAGCAAGATGGCGGAGGAGTAGGAGACCTGGATTTCGCCTGGTCTCAGGAATTCAGCTGAATAGGGGTCAAACCATTCTGAACACCTACGAACTCAACAGGAGATCAAAGAGGAGAGTAGCAACAACTCTCTGAACAGAGAAACGACCACTTACTGGAAGGTAGGGCGTGCGGAGAAGTGAATCTGAGGCGATATTCGGGAGGATAGACAGCGGGGGAGGGGCCTCCGCCGGCCGCTTCTGGCAAGTGATAGAGCCGCAGAGCACAAAATCGGAACTTTTAGAAGTCGGTTCCGCTGAGGGACGTTGCTCCAGTGGCTAAGTAGGGGGTGGAATCCTCCCAGGACAGTGTGGTCTCAGGACCCTTGGGGTCACAGAAAGGCCAGGAGTGCCTGAGTGCAGCAGAGCTCCCAGGTGTCGGAGCAGGGAAGCCGGCTGCAGAGAC
>NW_027397067.1:58360240-58360875 GCF_003265705.2 Callorhinus ursinus | reverse complement strand
TCGGGTGCCAGAGATAGAAACGCTCGGTCACAGGCCGGGTGAGCATGGAGTGCGGCCGGAGACCAGGGAGACGGGAGTGACTGCTTTCCTCTGGGGGCGCCGTGAGGAGCGGGGCCCCAAGTTCTCAGCACCTCCGGGTGGAGATTGGGAGGCCACCATTTTCCCCTGGTCCTCCAAAGCTGTACCAAGAGCTTGCAGGGAACAAAAGCTCCTGAGAGCAAACCCGAGCAGCTTGCTTAGCTCGGACGGCAAGGGTGGGGCAATTCCGCCTCCGGCAAAGACATTTGGGAACCACGGCAACAGGCCCCTCCCCCAGAAGATCAGCCCGAGCAGCCAGGAAGCCAAGACCAAGTTTAGAGATCAAGGAGAACGGGAGAACTCCAGCGCTAGGTGAATACTGCACACAGAATTCATGGCTTTTTTATACCATGATTCATTAGTTCATCAAAGTTAATTTTTTTAACTGTTTTTTTTTTATTTTGCTTTTTCCCTTTTCAACCAACATCTTATCAATCCCTTTAAAAAAAAACATTTTTTATCTTTCATTTTGAGTCATATTTTATCCCTTCATAGTAGTTACCCTTATTTTTGGCATATATATATATAAGTTGTTCTCTCTTTAAAATTTTGAGAGA
>NW_027397067.1:58319033-58360140 GCF_003265705.2 Callorhinus ursinus | reverse complement strand
GTTACCCTTATTTTTGGCATATATATATAAAAGTTGTTCTCTCTTTAAAATTTTGAGATACAGTTTCTTCTAACAAACCAAAATATACCCTAAATCACTAGTGTATGGCTTTGTTCTAGCCTCTTGCCTGATCACATTCTCTCCTTTTTTTTTTAATCTTCTTCTTTCTTTTTTCAAACAACTTCTTATCTAATCAATTCCTTTTATAAAACCTTTTATAATTTTCATCTTTACAGTCATCTTCCATCCCTTCATTGTATCAACCCTTATTTGGTACATATATGTCTTTCTTCCTTTAAAATTTAGGAGGCACTTTTTTCTAACAGACCAAAATATGCCCAAAATCTAGTGTGTGGCACTGATCTATGAACTAGCCTGATCATATTTGATCATATTCTGCTTTTTTTTGTTCTGTTTCTGTGTTTATCTTTTTTCTTTTTTTTTCTCTTTCTTTTTTCTTTCTTTCCCTTTCTTTTCCCCTGGTTTCAGGTCTTTTCTGATTTGTATACAGTATAGTTGCTGGGGACATTGTTAACCTGTTAGCATTTTGTTCTCTCATCTATTCTCCTCTGGACAAAATGACAAGACGGAAAAAATCACCTCAGCAAAAAGAACAAGAGGTAGTACCATCTGTCAGGGACTTACTCAATACGGACATTAGTACGATGTCAGACCTAGAGTTCAGAATCATGACTTTAAAGATACTAGCTGGGCTTGAAAAAAGCGTGGAAATTATTAGAGAAACCCTTTCTGGAGAAATAAAAGAACTAAAATCTAACCAAGTGGAAATCAAAAAGGCCATTAATGAGGTGCAATCAAAAATGGGGGCAATAACTGCTAGGATAAATGAGGCAGAAGAGAAAATCAGCGATATAGAAGACCAAATGATGGAAAATAAAGAGGCTGAGAAAAAGAGAGACAAACAACTACAGGATCACGTGGGCAGAATTCGAGAGATAAGTGATATGATATGACGAAACAACATTAGAATGATTGGGATCCCAGAAGAAGAAGAAAGACACAGAGGGGCAGAGGTATATTGGAGCAAATAATAGCAGAGAACTTCCCTAATGTGAGGAAGGAAACAGGCATCAAAATCCAGAAGGCACAGAGAACCCCTCTCAAAATCAATAATAATAGGTCAACACCCCGACATCTAATAGTAAAACTTACGAGTCTCAGAGACAAAGAGAAAATCCTGAAAGTAGCTCGGGAGAAGAGATATGTAACCTACAATGGTAGAAACATTAGATTGGCAATAGACATATCCACAGAGACCTGGCAGGCCAGAAAGGAATGGCAAGATATCTTCAGAGCACTAAACGAGAAAAATATGCAGCCAAGAATACTATATCCAGCTAGGCTGTCATCGAAAATAGAAGGAGAGATAAAAAGCTTCCAGGACAAACAAAAACTAAAGGAATTTGCAAACACGAAACCAGCCCTACAAGAAATATTGAAAGGGGTCCTCTAAGCAAAAAGAGAGCCTAAAAGCAGCATAGACCAGAAAGGAACACAGACAGTATACAGTAACAGTCACCTTACAGGCAATACAATGGCACTAAATTCATACCTTTCAATAGTTACCCTGAATGTAAATGGGCTAAATGCCCCAATCAAAAGACACAGGCTATCAGATTGGATTAAAAAATAAGACCCATCAATATGCTGTCTGCAAAAGACTCATTTTAGACCCAAGGACACCCCCAGATTGAAAGTGAGGAGGTGGAAAACCATTTACCATGCTAATGGACACCAAAAGAAAGCTGGGGTGGCAATCCTTATATCAGACAAATTAGATTTTAAAACAAAGACTGTAATAAGAGATGAAGAAGGACACTATATCCTAATTAAAGGTTCTATCCAACAAGAAGATCTAACAATTGTAAATATCTATGCCCCTAACATGGGAGCAGCCAATTATATAAGGCAATTAATAACAAAAGCAAAGAAACACATTGACAACAATACAATAATAGTGGGGGACTTTAACAACCCCCGACTGAAATGGACAGATCCTCTAAGCAAAAGGTCAACAAGGAAATAAAGACTTTAAATGACACACTGGACCAAATGGACTTCACAGACATATTCAGAATATTCCATCCCAAAGCAACGGAATACACATTCTTCTCTAGTGCCCATGGAACATTCTCCAGAATTGATCACATCCTAGGTCACAAATCAGGTCTCAACCAGTACCAAAAAGATTGGGATCATTCCCTGCGTATTTTCAGACCACAGTACTTTGAAACTAGAACTCAATCACAAGAGGAAAGTCAGAAAGAACTCAAACACATGGAGGCTAAAGAGCATCCTACTAAAGAATGAATGGGTCAACCAGGAAATTAAAGAAAAATTAAAAAAATTCATGGAAACCAATGAAAATGAAAACACAACTGTTCAAAATCTTTGGGATACAGCAAAGGCAGTCCTGAGAGGAAAGTATATAGCAATACAAGCCTTTCTCAAGAAACAAGAAAGGTCTCAAATACACAACCTAACCCTACACCTAAAGGAGCTGGAGAAAGAACAGCAAATAAAGCCTAAACCCAGCAGGAGAAGAGAAATCATAAAGATCAGAGCAGAAATCAATGAACTAGAAACCCAAAGAACAGTAGAACAGATCAAGGAAACTAGGAGCTCGTTCTTTGAAAGAATTAATTAGATTGATAAACCCCTGGCCAGACTTATCAAAAAGAAAAGAGAAAGGACCCAAATCAACAAAATCATGAATGAAAGAGGAGAGATCACAACCAACACCAAAGAAATGCAAACAATTATAAGAACATATTATGAGCAACCCTATGCCAGCAAATTAGATAACCTGGAAGAAATGGGTGCATTCCTAGAGATGTATCAACTACCAAAATTGAACCAGGAAGAAATAGAAAACCTGAGCAGACCTATAGCCACTAAGGAAGTTGAAGCAGTCATCAAAAATCTCCCAAGAAACAAAAGCCCAGGGCCAGATGGCTTCCCAGGGGAATTCTATCAGACATTTAAAGAAGAATTAATACTTATTCTCCTGAAACTGTTCCAAAAAATAGAAATGGAAGGAAAACTTCCAAACTCATTTTATGAGGCCAGCATTACCTTGATCCCAAAACCAGACAAAGACCCCATCAAAAAGGAGAATTACAGACCAATTTCCTTGATGAACATGGATGCAAAAATTCTCACCAAAATACTAGCCAATAGGATCCAACAGTACATTAAAAGTATTATTCACCATGACCAAGTGGGATTTATCCCTGGGCTGCACGGCTGGTTCAACATCATTTTTTGATCAAAACTCTACAGAGTATAGGGATAGAGGGTACATACCTCAATATCATAAAAGCCATCTATGAAAAACCTACAGTGAATATCATTCTCAATGGAGAATGAAACTGGATCATTTCCTTACACCACACACAAAAATAGACTCCAAATGGTTGAAAGACCTAAATGTGAGACAGGAGTCCATCAAAATCCTGAGGAGAACACAGGCAGCAACCTCTTCGACCTCAGCCTCACCAACATCTTCCTAGAAACTTCGCCAAAGGCAAGGGAAGCAAGGGCAAAAATGAACTATTGGGATTTCATCAAGATAAAAAGTTTTGCACAGCAAAAGAAACAGTCCACAAAACCAAAAGACAACCGACAAAATGGGAGAAAATATTTGCAAATGACATATCAGATAAAAGGCTAGTATCCAAAATCTATAAAGAACTTATCAAACTCAACACCCAAAGAACAAATAATCCCATCAAGAAATGGGCAAAAGACATGAACAGACATTTTTCCAAAGAAGACATCCAAATGGCCAACAGACACATGAAAAGTGCTCAACATCGCTCGGCATCAGGGAAATCCAAATGAAATCCTCAATGAGATACCACCTCACACCAGTCAGAATGGCTCAAATTACAAGTCAGGAAACAACAGATGCTGGCGGGGATGTGGAGAAAGGGGAACCCTCCTACACTGTTGGTGGGAATGCAAGCTGGTGCAACCCCTCTGGAAAACAGTATGGAGGTTCCTCAAACAGTTGAAAATATAGCTACCGTATGATCCAATGATTGCACTACTGGGTATTTACCCCAAAGATACAAATGTAGGGATCCAAAGGGGTATGTGCACCCCAATGTTTACAGCAGCAATGTCCACAATAGCCAAACTGTGTAAAGAGCCAAGATGTCCATCGACAGATGAATGGATAAAGAAGAAGTGGTATATATACACAATGGAATATTATGCAGCCATCAAAAAGAATGAGCTCTTGCCATTTGCAATGACGTGGATGGAACTGGAGGGTGTTATGCTGAGTGAAATAAGTCAATCAGAGAAAGACATGTATCCTATAACCTCACTGATATGAGGAATTCTTAATCTCAGGAAACAAACTGAGTGTTGCTGGAGTGTTGGTGTGTGGGAGGGATGGGGTGGCTGGGTGATAGACATTGGGGAGGGTATGTGCTATGGTGAGCGCTGTGAATTGTGCAAGACTGTTGAATCCCAGATCTGTACTTCTGAAACAAATAATGCAACATATTTTAAGAAAAAAGAAAAAGAAGGAGATAGCAGGAGGGGAAGAATGAAGGTGAGTAAGTCGGAGGGGGAGAGGAACCATGAGAGACGATGGACTCTGAAAAACAAACTGAGGGTTCTAGAGGGGAGGAAGGTAGGGGATGGGTTAGCCTGGTGATGGGTATTAAAGAGGGCACATTCTGCATGGAGCACTGGGTGTTATGCACAAACAATGAATCATGGAACACTACATCAAAAACTAATGATGTAATATATGGTGATTAACGTAATAAAAATAATAAAAAGTACAGTCCAATATTTCAAAGGAGTTAGTAATCAATTTGGTTTTGATACACACACAGGAAATGTTTTATTGCACCCCTCCTGAGTTGTTTTACCACTCCATTACTTCTGTCACAGAAAGTATTCTCCCTTCTCCCTTCCAACACTACACAAATCCGCATGGACACAAAAGTGAATGTGGTGAATGCTCTACAACTATGTATGTGTAATTGCCATCTTATTTCCAGGCTAATTTTGTTGTTCCAGATGTGATTATTGACCCAACATGGGGCAATAAATGTCTATTTTTAAGTAAGCAATTGAGAGTCAAGGTTATGACATTCCTAGCTCAATATGGCCAGTCTCTTGAAAAGAGGAAGTAATTTTTTCTACCAGGTGTACTAAGGAGTATAGAAACCTGGTCTATGGAAAAAGAATGTCACAGACATCAGAGAGAAATGTATATTAAGAGATAGCATGTCCTATCAACTTTCTAACCTCTGGCTAATGAACTTTTCTGATGGTTGGTCATTTTTCTGCTACTATTGTCTTTGTAATGTGTATCAAGCCTTATAATAAAACCCACTGATTTTACTCAAATTTGAATCATTTTCTGTTATTTGCAACACAGAATCTGAATTAAAACAAATATATTCCAAAAAACACTTTAGTTAACACTTCAGTTATGGCTGCACTCTAAAATGATTTTGCCTAGCTCCACTACAAAATAAGTAGGGGTTTATTTCTCAGGGTCTAGTTGCTCTGAACAGCTACTCTTCAGAAACATAGGTCAATTATTCTAGGATGTAAACACTTGGCACTTGCTATATAATTTACTTTTGTTTTCTTATCAAAGTAACTGTGTTACATAAGTGAACTTGAATTTTTTTCACTTTGCTCAAAATGGAAGATCATATCAACATAAAAATAATAGTAATAAATCCATATTTAGAATGAGAGCTGAACCTTTACCAGTTGGTAGTCTGAGAGATGCAGAAAAACTGAAGGGCCAAGATGTATGTTCTCTGTCAGTAGCTTAATATTCCTATGGGGGATTGGTGAGCTTAAAAGATAAGATACAGTGGTTTAAAACTCCTGAAAGCTAGTGCAGGTCATTTACAATTTATTCTTGATGGTTTTCTTTCAAACTTTCCCTTCATGTTGTTACTTTCTCTTTGTCAGCTTGTAAACTTTTCCTACATCAAATGCCCTCCCCTCTTTTCCAATTATCCATGTACGATCCACTATTCAGCTCTTTCTCTTTTCTTCTCTGAATCCTTACTAATTTTGTTAGGGCCATTTTGAACTCATATGTGCTTAAGAAATCTATCCTCCTCAATCCCTCTCTTCTCCTTCTGCCCACCCCCCATGCCTCGGGTCACCCAGCTCTCTCTCTCTCTTAAAAAACAAAACAAAACAAAACAAAAAAAACAAACTCTCTACCCTCTTATTTTAATGAATTGTTATAGATTCATTTCATTGCCAGTGTAACTATTTTCTATATGTATACTAACTCTCAGAATTCCAAGTTGCAGGAGGGTAAAGATTGCTTCATATAAGTATTCCATATTGAATTGTAAGCACCACAAAGGCAGGGAGCTACGTTTCTAGCTCACTATTGCTTTGCCAGTATGATTTGGCGTCGTGGTTAATAATTGGTGGGTGGGTAAAATGTACTACTTAACTGTTGAGGGCTTAGTCTCCCCAGCACATATTAGAAAACAGCATTTCGTATAGCAGGCTATATTAATTTGTTAGGGATACTATAACAACAGAAATTTATTTTCTCACAATTCTGTAAGCTAGAGTCCTAGACCAAGTTGTCAGTAGGGTTGATTTCTTCTGTGAAATCTCTCTCCTTGGCTTGTACATGATCATCCTTCCCCACTGCCTTCACATGGTCTTCCTTCTGTATCTGTGTCCTAATCACCTCTTATAAGGACATTAATCTTTTTGGATTTGGCCCACCCATATGACCTGATTTTACCTAAATTGTCTCTGGAAAGGCCCAATCTCCAAATACAGTCACGTTCTGAGTTACTCGAACTTAGAACTTGACAATATGAAGTCAATAGTGGGGGGAGGGGGAGGGGAGGGTGAAGGGAGCGGACACAATTCAGCTCAGAGCTCAGGCTGAATAAGTGTTCTATTTTTTATTATTTATCAGCAAAGTGTAATGGTGTTCATGGAGATGTCAACAAAAATACAGAAATAATTCAGAC
Source organism: Callorhinus ursinus (assembly GCF_003265705.2). Lineage (NCBI taxonomy): Eukaryota > Metazoa > Chordata > Mammalia > Carnivora > Otariidae > Callorhinus > Callorhinus ursinus. Next base: position 58,353,124 of record NW_027397067.1, on the reverse strand, counting down.
TGTCTTTTCTGACCTAAAATTCTTTGAATAGATAATTCTACTGGTATATATTTTTTTCTATGTAGTTATCCCCTCTATTATACATGTTACTGAAGGATGGAGAATATATCATGGATGACTATATGACAGGGATTCTCAATATGTTTTGGGATATGAGTAATTAGATTGAAGTTGTGGATCATCTGCTCAAAAATAAAAGGTATACACAGGGCCCACAAGGGCGCCCAGGTGGCTCAGTTGGTTAAGCATTTGACTTCGGCTAAGGTCATGATCTTGGGGTCCTGGGATCGAGTCCCTTGTGGAGCCCTGCATTAAGCAGGGAGTCTGCTTCTCCTTCTCCTTCTGCACCCCCACCCCTGCTCATGTGCTCTCCTTCTCTCCTCTCTCAAATAAATAAAATCTTTTAAAAAAAGGTATACACACTTAATATTCCATATTGGTTAAGAGATATTATACAACTTAAAGTGAGTCAATGTACCCTGGGTTACAAACTATAACTCTATAGTGTGTCAATATATGAATGGCAACACTTTTACTAGACCAAAAATAAATAGAAACAACAAAATATTAAAATAGGCCAGTTTATAAACTGGAGAGATTTTTAAAATTTTTCCAATAGTTGGTGATATACCTAATTAATTAACATATAAGCAATATCTCCTACATAACTGGTTTCAAAAGGTGCACCACCTTTCTGAAGTAAAAATGAGCAAAAGTATTCTATTTTACAAATATAAGAAATAAATTAGATCTTGGAGTAAGAATAATTACCTATGCTGGTCCAACAAATACTTCATTATTTTTCTCTATTTTCAAAGAAAATGTTATCAGAGATACATGTACCTAAAGCCACAGCTTTAGAATAAGGGGTATAATGTAAAAACTGAGTTATTCATGTATCATATCTAAAATACATGTTTCAGAATTCCTGTGTTTTTCAGATGTCCTGGATGAATATATTTAGTATGCTATTTCTTGGATTAAAGCTTTTTCCTTAACAAAATTGGGAATATGTCATATTTCATTAGTTTATTAGAAAGGTGATCTTTATGGTTTTCTCTGCTATTTGCTCCCATCATTCTAAATAAAAAAATTTCATTCTACAGCAGTTCTAAGGGATTTACTTTAAAAATAATCTTCCAAAGATTTGGAGCATATGGAGTGACCACCTCCATACTTTACTAGTTACAAGTCATTTTAAAGCAACTAAAACCATTGAAAGCCAATCTGATAGGAATGTCCTGTCTGTGTAATCCTCAGGGGAGAATGTGGAAGTTAGTCACATAGTCTAGCAAAAGAAATGCCTTCCAGGCAAGTGCCATAGATAAATAGTCCCCAAAGGACTTTAAGGAAAAGGAAAGTCAGTCTATATCTTATAGAAAGAAGCACATTTTGCCTCACAATGATTGGAAATTTTAGACAGTTTAGAGTTTTCTACTTAATAATTGGATATGTAGTTGCCTGACCAATTTTCTTATGTCTCAAAATACATATTTTAATTCCTGACACTCCTCCAACATTTTTGTAAGTTCTAATGACAACCCTAAAAAGAGAAAAATACGTTTTCCTCTTGCTTATGGAATCAATTACAGCAGAAGGCAGAGAAGCTGGAAAACTCAGAATGAAGTGATGACTGACAGATGAATACAGCAGAAAATAGCAAAATCGTGAGATACCTGGGATTTTCTGGGTAATCATGTGTGCAGGAAGGAAGGAAGGTCTTGCACAGTAAGTAGAATACATGAACCTTGGAGGGCTGTGACAAAATTCCAAAGTTAGTTCAAGATAAGAAGGGCAATTTCAGTCACATTGTGACTTTTCTTTTACCTTTGTGGCTCATCCACAAGTCTAGGCATTAAAAAAGAAAAATCATGTGTCTTCTACAACGCTACCCGATAATACAGTTTGTAATGGCATGGCATTTCTTAAGTTCTTGAACTTTTCAAGACAAATAGAGAAGGAGAATGGAAAGGGGGGTAGGAATGTTACTGATGAACATATTTTTTCAAAAAGAGCATTTTGTACTTATAGTCTCACTTTTATAATTATTGAAATTTTTGGAAACATTAACCATTTTGTCTGACATCTTCCTATAATGTATTTTGCTAATTATCTTAATCAGACTATGCAGAGCATAATTTAACTTTTCTCTTCTAACTCAGGGCCTTCATATGACTATCAATTAGCATACTGCAGTAAGAGAATGATGCCTTAAAGGACTATTAAGAGGTGGAGGCCTTGTTGCCCTGATCTAAATGGTGCCAGATGGCTGTCTAATTAGTCACTCTGCTACCATCTACATTCCACTTCATAGAGCTAGCTAGCTCCTTGCAGAATTTCCGTTAACAGACCCTACTCATTATTTTTCCATTATTTGACCTGGTGTCTTCTACAGTCTGAGAGGAAATAAAATCACAAAACTGATTATATTTTAAGACTTAATTATTTTGATTAATGCAAAAGTTTGTCTTCAGTCTCACCTGAGGAGTATAATGTTACATAAATATGACATTTATGTGTGTATGTGTGTGCTTGCCCCTACAACCTTAGTAACATACTTCAGAAACTGCAGTTTGATGTTTTTAGAATTTAAATTTGGAATGCTGGGACATTAATGAATATTTATTTATACATACATCTGAGCATTTTATCTCAAATTTGTAATATGTAGTCCACTTTTAAACTCACATACACAAAAGTTACACTATACATACATATATTTTCAAGATACTGCTACCAAAGTAGTTAAAATCAAAGAATGATATTCATGTCAATGTTATGCTATGATGTTGCCTCTGTGAGTTTTAACAAAATGAGACAAATGTGCTGAGTATACAGATCCCAATGGACTACCTTCCCTAGCAATAATAACCATGTTAAAACAGTCGCTTTTTATATTTTTCTTAAAAATTCCTTGAGATGAGTTAGTAGTAATCTAAATTGTAGTAACTTCATAACATATTTAAGGATAACAATATATGCTCAAAGAACTCCGGTATGGGGGCACCTGGGTGGCTCAGCGAGTTAAGCATCTACCTTGGGCTCAAGTCATGATCCCAGGGTCCTGGGATCGGGGATCGGGCCCCACCCTGAATCAGGCTCCCTCTTCAGTGGGGGAGTCTGCTTCTCCCTCTTCCTCTGCCCCTCACCCCTGGTGCATGCTTGCTTGCATGCTCTCTCTCTCAAATAAATAAAATCTTAAACATAAAACAAAACAAACAAACAAAAATCTCTCTGATATCAAAAGCAAAGAAAACCATGAAAAATTTACTACCTCCCACATCAGTGTAAGCTTAGTTCAAATTACTAGTTATTAAGAACAGAATACAATCATTTAAGGATACATTAAAATGGACCAGAAATTCACTGCCGTACGCTGTGATTTATAATAATAAATACAAGAATTGGTCATTCAGGAATTTGTGATTGGGTTAATAACAAAAAATTTCATGTTTTCTTCAAATTTAGAAAAAAATTGAATATGTAGACTTACTTCACCTAACAACTGTTGAATTCATGACATTTGTAAGAGCTTTAAAGTTATCATGCTTTCAGGTAACTCCAGCATTTTTTAGTTGTTGTTGTCTTTCTCTCCAAGCATAATGATTTTTCTACTCAGAAACAAACTAACTAGATATGACTGATCATCTAAGAAGTGATATTTATTTATCCCAATGTTTATAGCAGCATTATCAACAATAGCCAAATTATAAAAAGAGCCCAAATGTCCATCTATTGATGAACGGATAAAGAAGTTGTGGTATATGTATAAAGAAGTTGTGTGTGTGTGTGTGTGTGTGTGTGTGTGCGCGTACATATGTATATATGTATAGGTATATATATATGTGTGTATGTGTGTGTACATTTATAAGTGTATACACACACAATGGAATATTACTCAGCCGTAAAAAGAATGAGACCTTGCCATTTGCAATGATGTGGATGGAACTAGAGTGTATTATGCTAACTGAAGTAAGTCAGTCAAAGAAAGACAAATACCATATGATTTCACTCATATGCGGAATTTAAGAATCAAAACAGATGAACATAGGGGAAAAAAACGGAGGCAACCCATAAAATAGACTCAAGTATAGAAAACAAACTGAGGGTTGCTGGAGGTGGGTGGGGTGATGAGTATTAAGGAGGGCACTTGTGATGAGCACTGGGTGTGGCATGTAAGTGTTGAATCAGTAAATTCTACATCTGAAACTAATATTGCACTGTATGTTAACTAACTGGAATTTAAATAAAAGCTTGGAAGAAGAAAAAAAATTCAAAATTAAAAAAATGAAAAGTGTTGAAGTTATGGTTTTGGGAAAGACAGACTCACCAATTTATTAGAGATAAGAGTTTATAATCATAACTTATCACATCAAAATGTGAGGTTTCCCACCATGTTTGAATATACCCCAAATGTTTTGATTTATATATTTTCATCAAAGAAGGTCAATACGTAGCATTTTCTACTATTCTTCTTGATTTTCAAGTGCACTATTTCATATTTCACAGTGCTTATGATGGTCAGATTTATGTGTCAACTTAGATAGACATTAGTGTCCAGTTATTTAATCAAATAGTAATCTAGGTGTTGTCATGAAATTATTTTGCAGAAGTAATTAACAGCTCCATCAGTTGACTTCAAGTCCCCCATAATCAGGGTGGGCCTGATCCAGGCAATTGAAGGCCTTAAGAACAGAAAGATTGTCTTCTTAACCAAGAAGAAGCCCGTGGACTGAACGGTCTGAAGCTTTAGCTCCTACCTGAGTTTCCCTGTTTAGCTAGCTAGCCAACACAACTGATTACGTCAATTCCTTGCAATCAATCCCATGTATATGGTGAAACCTTGAGGGACACAGTGCTCTTGCATTTTGCTTGTATTCTGTCAAAGTCTCAAGAAAAAAGGAGCATCAAGCACATCTCCTTCTGATCCCGAATGCTTATCTGACAGCTAATTACCTGACTCTCATCTTCCACAAAAGAACAGCTCCCTCCCACTCCTCTACCTTCAACCAATGCCCACAACTGCATTTTCCCAACCTCCCTTAGTCATTACAATAAGCCTTCATTGCAACACATTTAATATACCAACAATAATTATTTATTCTCAAATGTTCATTCATTACTTAAACTTTAGTTTTATTGTGCAAATAATAATTTCTCTACCTCTGAACATAACTTGGGTAACTTGAGTTTATATATACAATAAACAACCCCTAAGCTACAGGGATTTTTGAATCCCTTTGTTTGTTATATAGATCTTTAGAAAAATAACAACAACAAAAACAAGCAAAAAGTAATAACCTTCTTTGTTGGTCTATCTCTGTCAGTATCACTGCATTCAGTATGTTTGTTTATACCATGTACTCCCCAGTTTTCAAATGTTCCCCTCAATCTTCCATATATCTAAAACCAGCAAGTCTTTCTGTAGATGTAGAAGAACTTTAAGTGTTACTGTTTTACATAATAAATGTAAACCACTTTCATTGTGAAATGTTATATAATAGTGGAAAGAAGAACAGCAACTCTACATATACCCAGGCACGTATGCGCACACACACACACACACACACATGCATATTTCAATTATACTGCATATAAATATGCATACTTTTATATCCTGGTTTTCTTTTTTAACTGTTTTATGAACCTTTATCTCATGTCACTATAGGTTATTCCTGTAAGATAGCTAATGGTTGAATATTTTATCACATTGACATATTTTATTTAACTTCATTCTAGTACTATTAAATCACTGCTTGTTTATAGATCTTTCTTTTCATGTCTGATATTTCTTTTGATAAATTCTTTAATAAAATTTCTGTTCAACTAGAATAAGTATTTTTAGGTTTTTAAAAAAATACCTCCAACCTTATTTTCTTTTTTTTTTTTAAAGATTTTTATTTACTGAGAGAGAGAGAGAGAGAGAGCATGAGAGGGAAGAAGGTCAGAGGGAGAGGCAGACCCCCGCTGAGCAGGGATCCCGATGTGGGACTCGATCCTGGGACTCCAGGATCATGACCTGAGCTGAAGGCAGTCGCTTAACCAACTGAGCCACCCAGGCGCCCCCTCCAACCTTATTTTCAAGAACTCACTAAGCTTTTATATTTCCATTAAGGATATATAATTTTAGAAGTTATTCCATATAATAATATAAATAAGATAAAAAGATAAAAAATATCTTATTATACATATTTATAAAGTCCCTAAACAATCCATAGTTTTAGAAGTCACTCTAAGTAATGATTGTAACAGTCTTAAAAGTTGCAACATGCACTTGAGGATTTTGTTGTTCCTTTACTTGGACTAATTCACTAAAGAGGTTACAGCACCACTATATATCACTTACTATAAAGAAGACGAAATGGAATTTTCCTGAAAGCTAATGTAAAGACCATTTTATTCAGAGAGAAGAGAAGGTGATCAACAACTCTGAATGATCTGTGAAAATTGTGAATATGATTAAAGCACTGAGACTGAGGAAAATCTTCTCTGGTTCATGAGGAAAAAAACAATAGGGAATTCAAGACTCTCCTTTATCAATACTCAGCTTGTCCCCTGTTGAGTGAAAATTTACTCACATAAGATTTTGATAAGAGGGATGCTATAAAAAAATTCTGGTACTGATGAGAGTCAAGACTAATTCTGTATTTTAAAGTGTCTTGCTCAAGTGAGGCATCTTAAGAAAAGATTTAGAATCTTGAGTAGTTTTAACATTTTCACTTTCTTGCTGAAAGTTCATTTAATTTTAAGCATAAAATCAAGCTATTTTATGAAATGGCTCAAGAGCCTAACAAATTTCAGTAGTTGAGAGTTTTCTTCATTTACTACAGAGTGAAACTAAAGACTATGATTGGACAAATTTAAACAGAAAAATGTTAATTCAAACCAACGTTTGAGTTGATAATTTTTTTCACTACTAATATTTGAAGCATCGACTTTTCCAGTTTGGATTGCTTGTTACTTTGTTTACTTAAGAAATAACTAAATCTTCATCTATATTTTACCAGAATATCAATATCCATAAATGTTCACTTGCTACCTTCCATAATGCCATATAAATCTGAGTTAGATGGGGTAACTGGTGATGGACATTGGGGAGGGTATGTGTTGTAATGAGCACTGGGTATTATACAAGACTGATAAATCACAGACCTGTACCCCTGAGACAAATAATACATTATATGTTAAATAATTGAACTTAAATTAAAAAAATAAAAAATAAAAAAACCCAAAACAAACAAAAAAAAAAGCCAAAAATAAAAAATAAAAAAGTCTGAGTTAGAATTTTCTAATTCAGTGACATAAAGAATAGGACAAATTATGTACGTATAATTTTTTGGAAACTTATTAAACACACACACACAAAGTTGATCAAAATATTGCTCTAAAGTCATTTCGTCCAACATATTTTTCATGTTCCATATGCAAAGTTTATAAAATGGCATGTTTTAATCTGAGATAAGCATTTTCCCCAAAAGATTGTTTCTCTCATTTTATTTATTTATTTATCTCAGGTCATGCTCCCTGGAAAAGAGATTCTGAGACAGAAGAAATTCATGTGCAGAAGGTTTATTGGGGAAAAACTTAGTAACAATACCTCTAAGAGAGTATGGTAAATAAGGTGGGGTGGAGAGAGAAATTGAACTGTGATTAAGTTGCAAAAAAACAATACTACAGATAGCTCAGGAACTAGGATGAGTTGGCTTTCCAGGTATAGGAGCCAGGCTTTCTTAACCCACTATGGCCTGCCCTGTGCCTACTACTAAAATTTAACCACATGTGGGTTGACTCTGATGAGAATAAAGTTCTTCTGATGGCTCCCTGAGTAATGGCTGAGTTAAAAACCAAAAACTTTTTTTTGGAATTTTGTCTCATTATTTGTAATAACTGTGCACTATTTAAGCAAATTTAAAATCATAGTTTTTTCCCTAAACCATTGGGGGTAACTTTGAACTGATTGTAAATTTTTATTTTACTTATCCTACTTTTTCTGAGCATCTAATACATATGAAGTGCTTATCATAAAGTAAATATATAAAGTATAAAATATAAAAGTATATAAGGTATAAAAATGCAAAGCAATACTCATGCTCTTGAATTGTTATGAAAAGACATGATTGCTCAAATAACTGATACATTGTACTATTAATAATTTAAGAGTTGTTATAAGTCAAGTTCTTGGGTATTTGAAAGAGAAAGATCCATTTATAGGGTTCAGAAAAGTCTTGATAAGAGTTAGCATCTGTTTGACTTCTTAAAGAATAAAAAGAGTTTTGAGAGGCACGGATGGGAAAATGAAGATGATTCTAGTCAGAGTGAAGTACATCAGAAAGAAATAGAAATGCCAAAGTGCAAAGTATTTCTTTGGAATAACGATTATCTCAATTTGATGAAACATCAGGCATGTGAACAAAAATAGTGTTAGATTGCTAGAAAGTTAGACTGTTCAGTCTTCAGATGTCAGACTAACTCTGCACTTAAGTCCTGAGGGCGTGAAGGAGAGTGATGCTATAGTTTCACTAGCAACAAACTTCTCCTCTCTCTGTTCTTGCTCTAAGGCTCCACAGCAAGCTAGCCAATAGTCTCATCCATTCGAGCTCTAAAATATATTTCAGATCTGACCACTTCCCACCACTTCTAACACTACAACCACAATTCTAGTTCTCTTGTCTTCTGTCATCTTGACTGTGGTAGTAACCTCCCAATATGACTCATTAGGTTAGCCCTTGCCTCCATATAATGCGTTCTCCAGACAGATGGCACAGGTGTCTTTTAAAAACTGAGGGCTGTGGAAGGGGAGGTGGGTGGGGGGATGGGGTAACTGGGTCATGGACATTAAGGAGGCCATGTGATGTGATGAGCACTGGATGTTAGATGCAATTGATAAATCATTGAATACTACCTCTAAAACTAATGATGTACTCTATGTTGGCTAATTGATTTTAAATAAAAAAAGAAAATTCACAAAAAACAAATTAGATAATTTCACACTCCTCATTCTGAAGGCTTTCAGCGACTTTCCATGACACTGAGACTTTTTAAAAGCCAAAGTCTTGATCTGAACTGCAAGGCCTCACAGGATTTGTTTCCTGCCTTAAATTTCTTTTCTTTTAATTTTTTTTCCCTTGTTCATTGATCATTCTGGGTATCTTACACTCTCCAGATTTTTCACATTTGGGACTTTTATGGCTTTCTTTTCTGAACACTGATGGTCACATGGCTGCTACCTTCTCATCACATCTATATTGTCTGAAGAATTACCTTCACAAAGAAACCTTTGCTAAGTGAGCATCCAAAATAGCTTTCTTATGATCATTCTCAACCATATCTCCTCTTTATGACATTTTTATCCTATTTATTTATGTTTATTTTCTGCCTTCCCGCAATAGAAGGTAAGCTTCACCAAAAAAGTCTTCACTTGTTCTCCACTATGTAAATAGCATCTTGAACAGTAGATGAGTTTTTATACAGAGGCCAAAGGTTATTAGCAAATGATAATAATATTCATTATAAAGTATCTGTCAAATTGGGATATTTCATAGAATTTAAAAAATAGTGAAAATAATTTGAGTCTCTTGATAAATTATCCTCTCAAATATGAATCCCTATGATTATCTAGAGGTTATTTTCTAATATATTTACAAATATTTAGTAATCATGGAAAAATTAAATTTCTTAACAAAAGTGTGTAGTTTTTAGACAGTCTTTCCCGGAGGATTTAGGAATGATGTAAATAAGATAACCTTTAGGGAGGAAAAAAATTACAAATAAACAACAAAAGTTTGACTGATCAAAGTTATGCAAACCATCTAAAAAGGACAAAATGACTCATTGGACAAGGACTTAAATGTTAGTGGAGAACATATGAACTTATATAAAGAATAGACATAATAGGGAACTATAACTTAGTTAAATAAGCACAAGAAAAGGAAGTCATGAAACAGATACTAGCAGTGCCCATCCAAGCTCTGACAAGAGTGTGTTCTGCATTAGAGCTTCAGTCATGTGGGGTTCACAAACACTCTAAAGAATCTTTTAAATGACTTATATGCCAATTTTGCATTCATAATAATTTCATTAACGCGAACTGTTTTCATCTTGTCTTAACCAAGCAAAATTTGGCTTTTCTTCCTTCTATATTGGACCACTTAGAGGGATTGAATGGGTTACTAATATTGAATTAAATATTCCAGCATCTTCGACACTTATGTATCTTATTGTAAATCAATATGTTGGCATCAGGCTTATATGCTTATTTTATGCAAATCCACTCCTGAGCAATGAATTTTCCCTCTGTGTGCTGACAAAATCAGTTTCCAAACCAGATGGAAGATCCAGGACTCTGGCAAATTGAAGGCCACCTTGTAAGGCTTTTGGGAAACACTCTTAAGGTCTTTGCCTTGGGGATATTGACTTTTGCTGAGTATACCATAGCATTTTCTTATTTTAAACTCTATAATGTCTCTTCTTTAATTTTTTTAAGACTGCCTTTTAATAGTAGAAAAGAGGAATACATTTTAAGTAATCTCAAGATTTGAATGTCATGTTATAGGTCATAATAAGGGAGGAGAGATTTATTCATTCACTGATCAAATATACTTTTATTCATCTTCTAATACAAGATAGACATGATCCCTGCACTCATAGATTTATGTTTCAGTTGCATGGATGAAAGTTAAACTAATTACACAAATACAATTTTAAGTAAAAGTTTGATAAGTCTTATACAACGGAAGTACTGGGATGATTAATATTTTAGGCTCCAGGAACTGTAATTTCAAAACCTTTGTATAGGCAAGAGCACAGTCTATTTGAAGGACTGAAACAATATTAGCTAAACTGAAGAAAGCTAGGAAGAATGCATTTAAAATGGCTTCTGTGCATAGAGGGATGAGTCATTGTAAATTGAAAAATTTAGAAACATGGTTATAATAGTGAAAATGCTTTGAATTTTCTGATCTTCTAACTTACATAGCATTTAACGACAAAATAATGAGCCCCAGAGATGCCCTTATCCAGTCTCCAGAACCTGTAAATATGGTATTTTACATGATAAGGGACTTTGAAGACATAATTAAAAAATCCTGAGATGGAGAAATTATCCTGGTTTATCCAGATCAACCTAATATTGTCACAAGAGTCCTTATAAGAGAGAGGCAATAAAGTCAATGTTAGAGAGAGAGGGGAGATGGGCAAAGGAAACAGGAGTTGGGGTGATATCCTTTAAAAATAAAGGGAAAGGCCACGAGTCAAGGAATGAAGACAGCTTCTAGAAACTGGAAAAGGCAAAGAAAAGACATTTTTTCCCTAGAGTCTCCAAAACCTTGAAGGATCAAGTCCTACCAATACATTGAAGACTGATTTTGTACTTCTAGTCTCCAGAACAGAAATACATTAATGATATACATAATAAATAATACATGTATATTGTTTTGAGCCACTGAATTTGTGGTAATTTGTTACAGTAGCAATAGAAAACTAGCACAAATGTTTGGTATCTGCTCTGCATTGTTAAAGATGGATTGTTTTATATCATTTACTCTAGTTAACCCAAAATAGGATGTCAATGCCCTGGGGCAAAGTGCCATATTTCTGACTTCCTTATGGCCAAGACATGTCCATAATATATCACATGATTTGCTTGTTAATCAATTTAATGTAATAAATTAAAAATTTTAAAACTTAAAATATGTTCAAATTATCAGTCTGCCTCAAAACCAATTTTTAGTTCTTACTCCATTTCCAACTTTTATTAGGTATATAAGGTTGTCTACGCTAAGGAACCTCAGGCTCAGACCAGAATGAAGGGCTCTATTTGCCTTTTTATTTATTTATTTATTTTTGGCAAATCCTTTTATAAAAGTTTCCCATAACTACCGATGTACCCAAAATTTGTCCTGCTTTTCTTAGTAGTCCTACTTTTAGAATCTGATCAAATTTCTTTCACTTAGGCTTAACTTTTCTAAGATATATGATTTAAAACAAGTTAATTGATCTTAGTTTTCTTATCTATTAAATATAATTCAAAGTTTTGTCATAGGTTTGAGATGGCATTTAACTAATATGGTGCATATAAAGTAAGGGAGCAGAGTGTCTGTCATGTAGATGGTGTGCAATCACAGCGTTCTTCCATGTTCTCCCTCCCCCCCTCCTCCCATCACATCACTCCAACTGCATGACTTATTTATCAGGAAGCTTTGCTACACAGGCTGTCATAACCAATCAAACCTGAGACTGTTTTACCTACCAGAAAATAGAGATAAAGTCAAAAAGCACGTATAAATGAATGCCAAGATTTCAGTATCAAATCAGTCTTACAGCAGAGAGCATTTGGAAAGTGTATTTTAGTGTACTTCTGAGTTTTACACCGGATGAAGTGATAATTCCTCCAGAGGCATTAACATTGTCTCCTTCCATTTCACCGTCAGTGCTATGCCCTTGCACTACAGTATCATGATATGGGAACTTTAAATGTCAGCATCACCTACTGTTTCTGTGACAAGTACCTAAAATGAGCCAACTACTAGTTATTGGTACTAAACAAGATTAATATAACTGAAGCTGAACTGGTGCCAAATAAATATGAATCATGGAATAAAGGGTGGAAGGTAAAAACAGAGTGTATTTGTAGCATTCATCCATATCAAATGTTGCTAGCGGGCATTACTTTTGTGAAAATTCAGCAGACATGAAAGAATCTTTTCTTTCACTTTGCTCTGTGTGTGTGTGTGTGTGTGTGTGTGTGTGTGTGTGTCTGAATTTGTCACTTTCATTAATGTAGGGTAGAAAAAGTAGTGTGTCTCTTCATTTTACAACCTCTCATCCATTTCAGTGAAGAGAAATGAATATATTTCTTTAAAATCCAAAAACAAAACCCAGGTTTGTTATTGAGATTTTGAAGTCTGTGGTAACTCTAGGTCCCAGCAATGGTAAGCATTCCCAAGCCTGAGTGGGGAGAGTGTTCCAACAGGACGTGGAATTTCTTCCAGAGCAGATATAACAGATAAATGCCTATAAACTATTCTACCCTGAATCTGACTTATGAATTCAAACCATCTTTATTGAAACCCTCTCTAAGATATCTCATGGCTGGTGTAGAGAAGACATGTATTTCAGTGACTTCTGTAGCCATGCCACACTCAGTAAAATGTTTATGTTCACATCATTTTTGTAATGACTGTAATGACTGCAACCGAGTAATATTATACCTTTCTAATTCAAACTACCTCTCTAAAACAAACTATTTATAGTTTGTTGGTTTATGATATGATATGGTTTATCATATCTAAGTTTTATACTTTGGAAACCATTCGATTTTCCTTGCCACAAATAACATGCCAAAAAATTGCTGATTTAATGGTAATAAAATTACAATTTTAAAGTAACTGGCATATGTTCCAGTCTTTGTTGCTACCTAATCTTTATTAATGTCTTTGCAACTGGCAACCATCGAGGGGTAAAACTGCACCACACAGATATGACTCTAACTATAATGCAACCCAGCATCGTGGGTTTCTAATGGCCAATAAACCTGATTTATTAAAAAAACTCTATTAATGTTACACCAAGGATAAAGCGATTATGGAGCCCTTTACATTGTAAGAATATATAATTATCATCTCTTCTTAAGAAAAGAGCCACATCTTTATAAAACCGTCACCAGGCTCTGACATGCTGGGCTGTGTAAAACTGATAATGAGTTGAAAATGAAGACTGTCAGCAATATGTTCGCCAAAATGGTATACAAGCCATTTGAATTGCAACAATAATAAAGCAATCTTTTTCCCCCTTCAGAAGGGAATTACTATTTAAATCTCCAGAAAATATTCCTAGAACTGGTGTAAACCAATAAAAGTACAAGGTATTTATTTATTTATTTATTTATTTATTTATTTATTTATTTATTTTTAAAGATTTTATTTATTTATTGGACAGAGAGAGAGACAGTGAGAGAGGGAACACAAGCAGGGGGAGTGGGAGAGGGAGAAGCAGGCTTCCTGCCGAGCAGGGATCCCGATGTGGGACTCGATCCCAGGACCCTGGGATCATGACCTGAGCTGAAGGCAGACACTTAACGACTGAGCCACCCAGGTGCCCAGAAGTACAAGGTTTTTAAAATTGAAGTTTAAAATAAGTGTCTAAAATAAGTGTCAAGTATTTAAAGATAAATATATGAAGTACTAATTTTTTTAAAAAATACAGAGGACAATAGTTTTTTAAAACCATGGAAAATCAAACTTTAATTTGTAGTGATTGTATTCTTTTCTAATGAATAAGTTAAATGAATGAAATTGGAGAAATTACAAAGGTATGATTAAAATTATTTAACATAAATGCACACCAATATTTATATATTCATAAACTCTATTTTTCTACAGATACATTGGGAGAATACAGCAAAGGAAACTATTTTCATCTTCATCAGTGTATTTCTAAATTTAAATCATGCTGATCTCATTGTTTGTGTATATTCAGAGAAGAGGTTTGCAAAGAAAACCAAGTTTCTTTCCACTTTGTAGTATAAGAAGTCTTCTTTCCTCAATGTAACATATTTCATTTTGGTGGGTTTTGGCCGACCCTACTCTGCTAGCCACTGGGTTGGGTCTGTGGCCAAGGGCTGTTTAAACAGATTTGTTCCATTCTAGTAGTAATACTGGGTATTTCAGAGTTGGATAAGTCACCTCAAACTGGCTAGTAAAAATTCTCCTTTAGATATTTGGGTCATTAATACCAAGGACGTGACTTTTCTTCCACTGCTTGATCAACTGAATATTTAGCCAAAATACTTTATTCCTCCTTTCATCAGAACTTTTGCAACATCATCATGAGTGGAATTTATTGTATTACCTCTTAAAATGAGGTTTAGCCAATTCTGATGCTAAGCCTTAAGAGAACTTTAAGGGAACTTTGTTCTTTTATGCTTCTGCCATCTCTATTAAAAACACATGCCTCAGTTAGTGCCTCAAAAGGGAAATGAATGGCAAATGGTGTTAAACCTCTGAGCTAAGCCATACTGGATCACAATGCCCAGCTACCACAGCCTGGAGCAGAATTATACCAACTGACCAGCAGATTTATAAGAATAAATGTTTATTGTGTATTCTACTGAAATTTTGTGTTTGGTGATTCACTAACAGTAGCTAACTGATACAGTGACTCAGACGAGGATGGTAACAGTGGTGGTGAAAAACTTGTGGTCAGATTTTAAATATACTGTCAAATCAAGAAAAATATATGTGAGGACAAATAAAAAGAATGACTCTAAAGCCTTTGCCTTGAATAACTGCAAGGAAGGAGTTACAGTTTACTGAGATAGTAACTGAAGGTTAAGTATAGAGCATACTTTGAGAGAAAGAAATCAGAAATAATATTTTATAACTTAGATTATTATATGAGCCTGGAATTCAAGATAGTGTTCTCATGAGAAATATAAAGCTTTTGGTGTTAAAATCATAATATTGGAGGTGATCATCAAAAGAATGATTGTTTGGTGGACAGTAGGGAGAAGACCAAGGTCTCTAAAATTAAAAGTTTTGAAATAGGAAAATAAAAGTGATCAAAAGAGCAACAAATGAAGTAGAAAGAAAATCAGGAGGGGTTGGTTTCCTGGAAGCCAAAGGAGGAAAATATGTCATGGAGATAGATTAATTAGCCGTATTTGATGTGGTCCATGGGTCAAGTAGGATGGTCATTGGGTACTGACTTTTGATTTAACAAATTGGAAGATTTTATATGTTTTACATACTGTACTTGTGTGGATACTTTTTAAAAATTCATCTAACAATCATTCTAAATATTGTTTTGTGTTATTAATTATTACCACCATATATGTATACTGTATATCACCAAATATATATAAAATATATATTATATATATACATACACACACACACACACACACACACACTAAATGCATAGATGAATTCTCAGTATTAAAATTTGCTTGGAGCAGCTATGTTCTATGATTAAATAATTTTTATTTAATTCAAAACACATCTATTTTGAAATTATATTACACACACATGTAAAAAAATACATATATCTATCCACATAACTGATTAGTATAAATACTTCTCTCCAACAAGAATGAAATTTTTATTTTTATGTTTAATGTAGTCATGATAGAGAAACTACACTCAAAAAGAACAAAAGATGTCTGATTGGCTGACTTTTCCATTATTTCTTATCCTCTTTAATTTTGAGAACATACAATGAACATAATGTTCATTATGTTTTATCTCTCCAGGCACCGTGGTACTGGTACCTATGACTAGCACATCTCTTAATTTTCTGTATGTGATGATTTTTTCCCCAATTGTTAATTCATTTTATTAATTCAACATTTAGGGAGTTTATCTTATTTTGTAGTAGTTAAAAACACAGAATATGGAGTCAAATTGCTTGATTTTGAACTTTAGTTCTAATCTTCAAGATTGTATCCTTTAAAATCCATAAATATAATTGAGCAACATTCATACTTCCCTTATACAATCGTTCTATTATTGAACTAAGCCATCTTAAATTATTAACATAGTGTATGACCTATTTCAAACATTGAAATTACATCTACTATGATTGTTATTAATTCTAGTATTATGTGCAAGAGCTATGCTAACAGTTAGAAATATAAAGAATGTAAAATATGATGCCTTATCAGGAAACTTGTAATTTAGTAAGAAGACAGATATGGAAAGAAATAAAAACCAATGCCTCAACACAAATTCAGTAGTAGACCTGTGCTCAAGGGATAGAGTAGTCATACTTCTATTTAAATATCAAAAAAAATCTCAGAGATAAGAAGTTTAAGTTTTGCCTCTTCTGATGCTGACTCTGATATAGGTGTTTCCTTTTGTTGTCTAAATTGTTCTTAGCCTTTGTGTACATAGAATCAGTAAGAAAAAAGGAAAGGGAATCAATATTTATTAAGTACCTGTCATATGGTAGACAAGAATAATGTTAAGTACTTTGCATGCATACCTCAATCATGTAATGATTATATGATGGAGTGTTCTATTTCACAGATCACATCCAGTGATAAATAGCTATTCCTTCAAAAAGTATTCATTATATCTTAGGCATCTTTTTAAGAACTTTGCAATATATTAATTAATTTAATCCTCAAATCATATCAATGAAATAAGTATTATTTTACAGATGAGGAAATTGTTATACCCCAAAGTTCGAATATATTTTCTAAGGCCTTATAGACATTATAGGACTGATTTGGAATTTGAAACTCTAAACAAGGATTTTTTGGGCTGAATTGTGTTCCCTCAGATTCATATATTGAAGTTCCAATCCCCAGTGCCTTGGACGGAAATGGTATTTGGAGATAAGGCCTTTAAAGAAGTGATTAAGTTAAAATGAGGTCATTGGTGTGAGGCCCTAATATAATATGACTGCTATTCTTGTAAGAAAGGAAAAGAAACACCTGGGATGCATGCACATTGAGGAATGAACATGTGAAGACATAGTGAGAAGGTGGCCATCTGCAAGCCAAGGGGAGAGGCTTCAGAAGAACTCAACCATGCTGCCACCTTGATTTTGGAGTCTTAACTTCTAGAACTGTGAGAAAATCAATTTCTGTTGTTTCTGTTGTTAATACCCTCTATGGTACTTTGTTATGGCAGCCCTAGAAAACTAATGCAAAGTAATTCTCAACATGGCCCCATTAACATTTGGGGCCAACAGAGGACTATCCTTTTCAATGTGGAATGCTTAGCAGCATATCTGGCCTCTATTTACTCAATATCAGCAGTAACCCTTCAGTTGTGATAATCAAAAATGTTTACAGATATTACCAAATTTCTCTGAGATGTAAAGTGGCCCCTGGTTGAGAACCAGAGATCTACACTGAAAAAGCACACAGACTCTCAAGGCGTTTTAATAATTTTCCTTAACCAAAGTCTTGTTACACTACATAATGAAGCTAGGAAAAAATGGGGCCCAGTGGAGAATAAGAAGGACTGAAAAATAACTTGAGCACATCTACCCTGATTCAGAAGCACTGTTCATAAAACCCTACTGAGGATCCAGGTAAACAAAACTGGAAGCCCTAATTTTTGAAATTAAGATTGATGAAGATCTTAAATGGAACTCATCATTTCATGAAAATATCTGTTGATCTGCCTGTCTTGATTGTTACTACTATTTTTTCTTTGAGCCAGAAAATGTCCATTAATCTTAGAAAAGTTTCAAGAAGTCAAAAATATATCAGGCAATAGACAGGGTAAAGATGAAGAGAACTGCAAGCATGTTGCTTGTTTTTAGTTAGTTATTTGAGTGTCATATTGTACCCTAATTATCTACTTAGTTCTCTCTGCCTCACTTGACTGTGACTCCTTGCCATACAGGATTATGTCTTCTATTTTTTTATATTCTTAGCACTTTGTACTATACCTGTCATATAATCTGAACTTAATAAAAATATGCCAAATGATTAAATAAGCCCAAGGACCATCCTAGTAAAATGCCATATGAAAAAATAAAGAATCTATACAATTAAAAAGAGTGTGAGCTTGCAAAATAAGAATTTATTTATTTATTTATTTTTTTAAAGATTTTATTTATTTATTTGAGACAGAGAGAATGAGAGAGAGAGAGCACATGAGAGGGGGGAGGGTCAGAGGGAGAAGCAGACTCCCCGCTGAGCAGGGAGCCCGATGCGGGACTCGATCCAGGGACTCCAGGATCATGACCTGAGCCAAAGGCAGTTGCTTAACCAACTGAGCCACCCAGGCACCCCAAAATAAGAATTTATACAAGTACGTGAATTAGCTAGAAAAAATATAACAAAAATATCTCAATTTTATGGTCCAATCTAATTTGTCAATCTTTCTATACAGACCTTGATGAACTAACTTTTGGAAGTTCAAAATTGAAAGGGTCTTGCTAGGGCAGAAATAAAGAAAGCTTACCAATGTTTATATCTAGCAGTGTCAGCTTGGCTCATTTTTTTCTGGCATTTTAATGCAAATTTGTTAGAAAAGAATCTAGTGTTCAGATGACTGCAATAATTTTAATTATGTTTGGCCTGCAGCGCATAGCTGCACAGTGAGTGGGAGTAAGCACTTCTTAAATTTCACAATGAGTATTTTCTGAAAACTGCATTGCAAAAAATACATGTAAATATCTGAAATTTAAGAAGAGGACTCTGAACAAACAAAAAAACAAAGTATTCAAAAGAACATGTTTTGGAGATTTTAAGAGTAAAGCAGAAAATATTTATAGTTAAATGTGGGAAGTAAAAGTGACACAGGCAAGAAATTAGTTTATAAGATAAAAAGAAACATACAGATTTCTGGGACTATTGCTGTAGTACCATAAGAATGAACTCTGGTATAATTGTGTACTGGATTAAAATGGTAGACATACTTCCTCCTACGTTTATGCTTTAGATCTTAAAGAGTTTGAACTGTTACGTTTGAAAAGGGTCAATCTAAAAGTATTTTGTTCCATTCATCTTGGGCTACTGTGGAAAGGAAGAAACTATCACTTGTGTCTTAAATTTAATTCTTTTGTCTTCATCTGTTTATCGATTGGGATCTTCATATCCTATAAGATTATATTAGATCAGAAGTAAATACTGTCTTATCTCTAATAATATCCATATGAAAAAAGTGCTTCATTTTATCTGTCTTAAAGTGGAAATAATTTAGCTCAAAAACAAATAAATAAAATAGAATAATAAAATATTTTGAGGGTCCAGATTTTGAGTGGCCCACTATAAATTGCCATATTTTGTCCTGCCCCTATTTCATGCTATAATGACTTTTCCTACTCTAGACAAATGTCTAATTAAAACAACTATTTTGGGCACCTGTGTGGCTCAGTTGGTTAAGCGACTGCCTTTGGCTCAGGTCATGATCCTGGAGTCCCGGGATCAAGTCCCACATCGGGCTCCCTGCTCAGCGGGGAGTCTGCTTCTCCCTCTGACCCTCTTCCCTCTTGTGTTCTCTGTCTCTCATTCTCTCTTTCTCAAATAAATAAATAAAATCTTTAAAAATAAATAAATAAATAAATAAAATAAAACAACTATTTTTCATGGAATTAGATGGGAAACTGATATTCTCATAAGAGAAATTTAAAAATTCTTTCTGCAAAATATATGTTTTAAATTATTTGGTATCTTTGTGAGGAAAGTTATGGAGATATATATATATATATATAAATATTATTATAATGTTTAAAAATACTTATAAAAAAGGAAGCAGCTTTGATTATACTAAGGGCAAGTAGATATATTATTGAAAACTTCACTTTTTAATTAGTAATTTTCATAGTTTCAACTAATTTCCATTTTATTAGCCAGAAACTGAATTATTTTTTGGCACTAATGTCTCATTACATTTTTTGTCATCAATGTTACTATGACAAAATTAAAAGGCTCATAATTATTAAACATGTATACATATTTCAACTCTAATTAGACTCTAAAGAGCCTAATATATGTTGATTTGTTAGTATGTCAGTAATCCCTATAGACTTGAATGTTTTGAACAAAAAGTGATAGACAGCCAAAATGCCAAAGGAATTTTTATTTATGAGCAATATTCTTGAAAATATTGCCATATTTTCTTCCACTTTGACTTTTTATTTGCATCCAGGAGTAAGGTAATTTTAATCAAAACCATCTGAGACTATATCTATATTTAGCCTCACATTGAGCCCATAGACAGAACAGGGGACTGATGACAAGGCTGGAATTAAAATGTTCTTTAGCCACTTTGAGGATGTGCTGTTGTTTTACTTGCATTAAAACATCACAAATTGTTATTATTATTTAGCACAGACTTATCATATTATGATGGAAGACTAGTATACATACCTGAGCAAACTGTCATGTTATGGATGACTCTCTGCCTAGCCCAACTCTTTTCTTTATTTAAGCAGCAATTATGAGAAGAAACAAATGGCAAAAATTAGAAAATAGATGGTACAATAACTGTCCTGAAAATATAGAATGAAACCAGATCCTCAGTCTTATAAAAATTGCTGACCTTGAGCTCCACGCCTGTTTGAAGAGCTGCCACATTTCCTTTTTTTTTTTTAAGATTTTATTTATTTATTTGAGAGAGACAGAGAGAGAACAAGCAGGGGGAGCTGCAGGCAGAGGGAGAGGGAGAAGCAGGCTCCCCGTTGAGCAGGGAGCCCGATGAGGGGCTTGATCCCAGGACCCTGGGATCATGACCTGAGCTGAAGGCAGATGCTTAACCAACTGAGCCACCCAGGAGCCCCATGAAGAGCTGCCACATTTCCTAATGCCCTATATTTCTCTTTCCTCCTTGACTTTTAAAGAGACAGGAGTTGCTGTTCAGCTCTGACAACATAATTAACTTCATATTGCAATTACTTCTAAATGATGACAGCTATCGGTAGCCTGAAACAGCTTCAAATGTGCTCCCAACAGTTTTACTTTTATTATTTAGGCTCCAATTTTACAAAGACCTCACCTCCCGCCACACCCAGCAAAAGGCATGCCTTAAAATTCAGGTGTTGAAAATAAAACAAGTAACATCAATTCCACAAAGATGGAAGATGTAATTAACTTTATTGTGAATCAGTCAAATTTGGGCATAATCAAAATACATTACAAACTCTGCTAACTTCATTGCACTGTACAGAAAGGTTATGTTTTGAAATGTCTTTTTAACAAAACCATATTTTTATTAAATCAGCCTGTCATTGAATCAAGCTGTACTAAATGGATATGTAACATTTTAGATACTATTATTATAAAAAGACTATGAAAACCATAACCCTGGAACCATTGTGGACCTTCTACTTTTAGAGCTGTCCCTCAGAACAAGGCTTTCAAATTCCAGTGTCCATCAGACAAAATTTCACACAAGTTTCAGACAGTGATTGTATCTTTATTTAAATCTAGAGATCCATAATCTTTAGACTAGCTTGAAATCAAATTTCTTGTTTGGTGATATGTTATTGCTATCTGTCATTCCTGGATTATACTTTATGCTTTTTATCCCTTATATTTTGTTTCAAAAAGACTGTAATTTGTAATTAAATTAAATAAAAGAACTGACACCATTATTCCACTGAGACATAATTGAAATCACTTGGAATATTGCTTATGATGGAAAGGCATAAAGTATAAAGTCTATTTTTCACAAAGTTTAATACAAATGAAGTCCATTAACAGCCATAAATCTTTAAATTTTGTTTTTCATATTATTTAAGTCTTATGCCAATACATATATATATGTATATATATATGTATATGTGTGTATGTATATACATCTGATCTAATTTAATCATAAAATGCTAACAAAGTATACGGCCCCATCAGAATTTTAAATTCTCTATCCTGTAGTCTTTTATTAGAAGTATCATTCTAATTGATTCTCCAAAACTCACTATAAAAAGAGCTTCAGAAAAGAATATAAAGTTTAAAAGAAATCCAGAAATATATCATCTAGTGAATTTGTTACAGAATTCAGATTCATCTATATGGTGAATTATGGTATATGCCCAAATATGCTTTTAATTGAGGAAAAAACATAAAGCTTTCACTGAGACTGCAGTGTATCAAATTTATCACCAGAAAACAGTGAGCTCGTTGTGATTCTTTATCTCTGGGTTATAGGAGGCCCATTTCTCTATTGACATATGGCAACATAACTTCCAGTATCTCCTCTATTTTCCTTTCTTTTATAAGATAATTCACATTTTCTTCTTAGAGTCACCCAATATTAGATGTAGTAAATGTTGAGTCTATTAGCTCTTCATAAAATTATAACTCATATATAACTTATTATTTTTCAAATATATACATATATTGAATATATATCATAAATGTATATGTGTGTATTTATAAATTTCTGTGTTCATTCAAAGAGGAGGCACCTAATATAATAATCACAAAATCTTATATTCATATATAGTTTGGGGCAATGATCCATATTTTGTTTACATTATACATGACTCCAAAATCCAACTTACTAAAGCTATTAAAAATTATTACCTCTAATTTGTTTCCACTGTTTGCTCTCAGTACATTCATCCAGAAAATATTTGTCCTTGAAGAAATCCATGCTCTTCCTCCATTTTTAATTCTAAGTATAAACTTCACGATGTTAGATTCAGTAAATGCCTAATAAATTGATATGTGGGGCTGGGTGCCTCAGAGCTCCATGTACTAAGAAAGGATGTTATCTAAGAATATGGGATGTCTTTCCATTTATTTGTGTCTTCTTCAATTCTTTCATCAGTGAATTTAGTTTTCAATGCACAGGTCTTTCACCTCCTTGCTTAAATTTATTCCTAAGTATTTTATTATTTGGGTGGAAGAATTAGTATTATGAAAATGTCCATACTAGCCAAATAGTATCACATATATGGTCAACTACTTTTTAACAAGGGCACCATGAACACAAAATGGGGAAAGAATAGTCTCTTTAAAAAATGGTCCTGGGAAAGCTGGATATCCACATGCAAAACAATGAAACTGGACCCTTGCACCACTCACAAAAATTAACTAAAATGGATTAAAGACTCAAATGTAAGATATGAAGCCATACATATACATACACACAATGCAATATTATTCAGACATTAATAAAAAAGAGGAAATCCTGCCATTTGTGAGAACATGGATGAAGCTGAAGGGCATTATGCTAGTGTGATAAGCCAGATGAGGAGAGACAAATATTGTATTGTATTTTTCATATGTGGAATCTAAAAAAAAATAATGCCAATTTTATAGAACCAGAGAATAGAATGGTGTTTGCCAAGGGCTGAGGAGTGGGGTATGGGGAGATGTAAGTCAAAGGGGATAAACTTTCAGTTAGAATAAATTCCCAGGATGTAATAATGTACAGCATAAGTTAATAATAAAGTATTGTATACTTCAAAATTACTGCAACCACAAGAAAAGAGTTAATTATGTCAGGTTATGAATGTTTAAATTATCCTGATCTTGGTAATCATTCCACAATGTATATGTAAATCATTATGTCACACACTTTAAATATATACAATTATATTTGTCAATCATTCTTCAATAAAGTTGGGGGGAAAAGCATATTGTATCCCATAATGAGATACGTAGTAATTATCAGTACCTTAGTTCCTAATGGTAAACTGTGAAAGAACTCTGGAGGAAATTTGCTTCAAAACCTGGTACTATATCCACAAAATTGCCAAATCCTTAATTAGTGACACTGGATGAATTTTTTACCATCTGGGATGAACTTCTATGACTGAGGCTGAGAACTGCAAATGCCCTAGACTACCTTATATTCAAATCATCACAGTGTTGATAGCATTAACATGATTTAATAAGCCGTTGTATAGAAATAGCAATTCTGATCAAAGATGGAATATCATATTAATCAAGAAAAATATATATACATAGAAATGTGCTAAAGACAGTATATGTACTAATCACTAATTATATATTTTCTAAGCTGATCACACATATTTTTTATTTTTTCTGATCACACATATTTGGAGGGGAGAGCTGAGAGAAGAGGGGAACCTAATCACTTGTCTATTTGTTTTGAACTCCTTGATATTTAAAACCATTAGGTTTAATAGATTTGAAATTCCATGCTTATTCTGTAAGTAAAGGCCTGTGATGCAAGTAATTTGTAGAGATTTCAGGAGATTTAAAAAAAAATAATGTATTAAGCTTAATACAATCAGAGCATTCAATATGCATTCCTTTTTTAAAGGGAATGTACCCAGTGCTGTGGACATATAAAAATGAAATAAGATATGGTTGATGATTTAAACCAGCTAGCGCAGAGGATATTATAAACATTCAAAGGGAATTTTCAGGTAATGGACTTCATGCAAGTCATTATATTAAAGAGTAGGGAAGTATGATATCAGGAACAAAGTTCTTATCTGACAGCCAGATGTAGAAACTTAATGACAGCTAAATGCTTAACTACAGTTAAATGCTATAATCTCGGGGTGCCTGGGTGGCTCAGTCGGTTAAGCATCTGCCTTCGGCTCAGGTCATGATCCCAGGGTCCTGGGATCGAGTCCTGCATCAGGCTCCCTGCTCAGTGGTAAGTCTGCTTCTCCCTCTGCCTCTCCCCCTGCTTGTGTGCTCTCTCTCTCTCTCTCTCTCTCTCTCGCTCTCAAAAATAAATAAATAAATAAAATCTTAAAAAAAATTAATGCTACTATCTCAGATAAATAATTGAAACTCTCTAAGCCTATCTTCTCATTTATAAAATCAACATAATATCAAACGCAAAGGGATTGTGTTGGCATTAATAAAATAATTATAAAAATATTTATTATTTATTACTCAGAGTGATTAATAAAGTAAAAATTATAAATGTAAGATTATTTTGATGAAGTTAATGGTTCTTAAATATGGACAGCCAATCAGTACTTTCAAGTGTAAGAAAACTAAATAGCATAATGCCATTTCATTTTTTTAATTGTTTTATTGGGATATAATTGAAACATAAACTGTACATTATTAAAGTGTACAATTTTATGTTTTCATATAATTATATAGCTCTGACACCATAATTTCAATCAATATAATAAATATATTAAACACCCCCTAAATTTCCTACGTACTCCTGCCCTTTTCCCCCTCCCACTTAACCCTTCAAGTTCTCAGGAAACCACTGATCTGCTTTCTGTCACTAAAAGCTAGTTTGTATTTTCTGGGATTTTTATGTAAGTGAAACCTTCTAACATGTATTATTTTTGTCTGGTCTCTTTCATGCAACATAATTATTTTGAATCCATCCATCTTGAGTGCAGTTAACAGGTCTACTTTTTTTTAAAGATTTTATTCTATTTATTTGAGAAAGAGAGAGAGATCACAGAGGCAGAGGCAGAGGGAGAAGCAGACCGCCTGCTGAGCAGAGAGCCTAATGTGGGGCTCGATCCCAGGACCTGAGCAGAAGGTAGACACTTAACCGACTGAGCTACCCAGGCACCTGAACGATTTTATTTTTTTTTTAATGTAGACTATTAATCCTTTACAGATATACCACAATTTTGTTGCTGTTGTCAAAGCATAGTTAACATACAGTATTACATTAGTTTTAAGTGTGCAACAAAATGATTTGACAATTATATACATTATGAAATGTTTACTATAATAAGTGTAGTTATCATCTGTCACTATACAAAGTTATTAGAGTATTAGCTGACACATTTACCTGTTGATGGAATTTGGATTATTTTCAATTTGGGGCTATTCCAAATAAAGCTGCTACGAACATCTGTGTACACATCCTAGTATGGACATATAGTTTGCCTTGAGTAAATGTCTAGGAGTAGAATGACTATTATATTTTTGTGTTGTCTTTAACTTTCTAATAATACTTATTAAACACATATTCTGTGGGCTTAATATTTTAAAGAAATTGCCAAAGTTGTAATACCTTTCTGCATACCCCCTTACATTTGATAAGAAAAAATGTTTTGTTTCATTTTTTTAATTTTGAAAAGACTTTTTGATTGTAGCTATACTCATAGTTGAATAACACTGTCTCATTTTGGTATTGATTTACATTTACCTAAAGAATAATGATATTGAGCTCCATATGCTTAAATTTTATATGTTTATCTTCTTTAGTTAAGTTTTTATTCAAGTATTTTGCCAATTTTGTTAATGGGTTGTTTGCTCTCTTATTGAGTTTGTGTGTGTATGTAAAATTTAAACATGTTAAATTAAATGTTGAAAATGATATATTTATTACCCATATGTTACTATATTTTGGGTCAAAACTCAGATTAAAAAGATGTATAATATTTTTTAGTCCACCTCAAACACTCCAATAAGTTAAATACACACACATACACACACACACACAGACACTTGGGTTTACCCTGTGAACACTTTTCTGATTATTTGAGTAAAATTTTGGTCATTCTAACTTATGCCTATAAATCCTTTATATGTCCACAAATCATATCAATTTAAGTGTTAAACAAAATCCAGTTTATTCTGTTTATTTACTGAGAAGTCTAATCCAAAAAAGGAACTGATACGTACAATGTCAATCGCCTAATTAGTAGAGCTTCTCCAATATTTAGACTTCCTAACTCTGAGACAAGTACTTTTCCTCTATACAATATTGTTTTTAATATTTGCATGTTAAATTTAATTTGCCAATATGTTGAATTATTTAATTCTTTGGCTTATTTCTTATTCTGATACAGATTTTTGTTTTGTTTTCCAATTGGAAAAGGTTATATAATAATTATTCTATGATGTTCTGATCTTTTTTCAAACAATACCTGGTTCACTGTGTCCTGTAGACATGGATAGCTTTTCTTTATTCAAAGAATAAGTTGATGTAAATTAGGTGGAGATGGGTTTTTTAAATTTTTCTTCATATTTGAATTACATTTCATTCCACTTCTGGTTATAATGTTAAGTTTTTCTGCCATTAAAATTTGGACAAAAATAAAAGGGGAAAAAAAGTTTCCTTTCCAAAAGTCAGATGAGATTACCCCATATTAATCAAGCTACCTATTTTTTACTTCCATTCTCAGAATCAAATAATCCTGTCTAGAATAGTTTACGTGTGGTCCTGCCAGGTAGTGAGGGAGAGGGAGGAGATGACCTCTCCGTGTCATTTCTCCTTTTTTGATTCCTTACTGAAAAGATTGGTGGACTGCTAAACCACTCTTCCACTCTATTATTGTAAAAGGCTTCTACGAATCATCATAAAACAGTGGCCTTTCCATTACCTAGCATCATAAAAGTAGAATTCTCAGAATTTATGTATGCTGAACATTGTGCCTTAGATAAGTTATATGAAGCCTGATCTTCAATCTGTTCATTCATTACCTTCAATTGATTTTGTCTCATTTTAAAACTGTATCTCTGTCGATATCCTGGATTCTTCTTTTATTTTTTTTAACTTCTTGTAAATTTTCCTTACACACATATATATATATCTATAGGAACTCCTGTTATTCAGGTAATTTCCTTTCTCAGACATAACTTTTCAAAATGTTTACATATTTTTACATGCTAGCTACCGTCTGTTATTCTCTCTCAATCTCAGAAACATTATCCTGTTACTGACAATTACATTTTACATAATGGAAAATCAGTTTATTTTAAAATTTTATATGACCATTATGTACATGAATTGATACTTTACTACTATTATGTACTATGAATAAATGTATACCTTTTTTGCTATCTGATTTCTTAGGAGTTATTTTATGTTAGGTTTTATTAACTGCAAAACAATTAATATGTAATTGGTTAAAAGAAGAGTAAGATCGTAGACTTATTTTTTGCAAAATTATATTTCAGAAAATCTTTAAACCCTGTGCTTCACATCAGCATCTTCATGATCGTTATTTGTTGTGGTAATCTGCCCTCAAAAATCAGAAAAGGAGTACTGAGTTGTTCTTCAGTTTGCATTTCCCCTCATCAGAAACAAAGCCTCTCTTAGAATATGTGTCCAAATAATTGGTTCAAGAAATTAGACATAGAGATGTAAATAAGCCTTTTCAAATTAAAATAAGAACATTTGTATAGATCTGTTCAGTATTGTGCTCAGAGGATAGTCCCTCATTTTCAATTCCTTACTAAATAAGAGCAAAAATTCTAAAACAAAAAAAATTAAATAATTAACAAAGTTAAAATGCCTAAAAATTTACTTAAAATCTGGTTAAAAAGATAATCAAAGTTATTTTAAGCATCAGTAAAGGTCCTTTTCTACTTTTTTCTTCAGGCTAGTACGCAGATCTTTGTAGACTCAGGAAGATAGGAAAAGAATCAATAGTTTGAGGAGTCAAGTATAAAATTTTAGAAAACTGAGACTAGCTTTTGAGTCTTAGAATTTTAAAAGGTGGAAGGTGAAGATGTCTCTTGATTAGATTTATTAGTTTGAAGCAATTACTGCCTGTGAAAATTTTTAAATCCTAATTTAAGTGAATCAATGAGATCCCGGAGGGAAAATAAGTACTTAATGAAATGTTACACTTAAACAATTGTTTCCATTTAAAACCATTAAAATCAAACCATGCTATACCATGTCTACAAATCATCAATGAATTAAATGATATAATTGCTTGATTTCTCATATAAATCCTCATGGAGAGTAAGATATAAGAGAGGAAGCCAAAGTTTGATATCTATAGGAAATGTTATTGCAACTTGTGATGCTGAAGCTAAGGGTAGTTCTCAAATCATGTAAAATTAAAAGGCATGGTCATTAATAGTGGTGTTCATCAATATTTGTGAAGGTATTTCATAACAATAATAAGGCTAAACAAATAAATGCACAAAAAATGCGAAAAAAGGTATCTGTAACACAAGACATGCCTATTATGAAAACATAATTTGTTGTAGCTTGACATATATACAAATGATTTAAAGGCTGTTGTATAATCAGCCAATTACTATACTTGCCACATTGAGATAGGGAAACTGAAGGGACCCATGAAGGACTGCTTTTATGCTGCCTCTTTTCGTCCTAGGACATGCACCCCTGCCTTATTTTACAGATAATTTGTGTCCTCCTTGTAGTCAAGGAGTTAATGATTTCTTTGCAGGCTTCCATAGCAACAGACAACATCTAAGGAGTGATTGGGTGGGGTCATCATGCACATTTTCCAGAACACTGACTCACCACATTGCTGGCTCCAAGGGGTCCCTACGTGACTTATGGGGAAACCTAAACACTTGTTTTTGTTTTAACCAATTCCTGGATGCCTGAGAAGACACGTCCACAGGACCACAATCCTCAATAAAAACCGCATAGGCATTGCTTTACCCCAAGTAAAGAGGAGACAAGACTAGCTCTCCTTTCCTCCCAGACACTCGGTCTGTATATGTACTCCCTCTGTGTCTTCAATAAATTCTGCTCTCACTTCTTCTTGGCTTCTGTTTGATTCCTATCCTGTGCAAAGCCAAGGACCCTCTTGGCTGGTCTGTGGGACCCCTCTGGATCCTCAGACCCAACCAGCCTGTATCAACATTACTTCCTTATAAACTCTTTTTTGATCTGACAATAAACTCTTATATTCATGTAACACTTTAAGTTTTGCAAAGTGTTTTTGTTCTTTCATTATAATAGTCACAAAAATAGGTTAGGGAAAATATTACTGTAATTGTACACTTATCTGGCACAGATAAGCCAGACTGATCATTTCCCCAAGGTTTGATAATTAATAATAAAGGCTAAATACAAATCAAGACTGCTAGAGTTTTGGAGGAATAGTTGTTTTCTCTTTCATACTTCCTTTTGAATTACTATGCAGAAATGCTTTTCTATCACTAACTCTGCTTCTGTGCCTATAAACTTGCAATTTGTCTCCATGATTGTGTACACAAATAAGCTTACTTCTGCACTTCACAGAAATCCACAGCATTGCAACTTTCTGCTATATATTGTGCTTTGCCATTACTTTATAATTTTCTTTTTACTCATGTTTATTACAGTTCTACTTCATCCTTCTATAAAGAGAAACTGGAAAAACCAGTTATAAAAAACAAAGATAATATCTAATGTCTGATATACTTCTTTTAAATTGAAATTAGTTATGCAAAGCAGCATATTTAGATTGGTTTAAGTTGAGACAACAGTGCCATTAGATGGCACTCTGGGTAAAGTTGACTATGTTATTTCCTATAGTGAAGCACTAGAATTCAAGGGCTTAAGTAAATGAAATACAAGATTAGTGAATATTTTTAAGTCAAAGAATCAAACTTATCACAATCATAAGTTACATTTTTTGCTCTCTAAATAATCTAAGGTTGTCCTTTGAATCATTGCTCACCATTACTTATCAAAAACAATTAAGGCATTATTCAATTGCTCATCTTCATTAGAATATTTATGTATGATTAAATTTTAAAAAATTATTTAAACTGCTCTGTGTAGCCAAAATCACTCTTACCATTCATTTTGTTCAAATCATTTCTAATATAATACAATGAGGTCTAATTTTAAATAAACATATCTATTTTGAGGCAATTTCCATGTATAAATATGAATTTTACAAACATTGAAAATATTGTTTATATTTCTAAGTTTTTTCAGTAAAAGAAGTACTCTGGAAATATATTTGATACACAAATATTTTGGTCCTCTCTAATTGGATTAAATATGCTTTATTAGGAGTTATTCCAGTTGTTTAATCTCTCTCACCTAGTCACTAAAATGCTAAGTGCTTAGCAAAGAAAGATAGGAAGGAGAAGTTATGGCAATGGCCCTTGAGAAATGTACAAACAAATTAACAAAATAAGGTTAATTTGTACAAAAGAGGTGATAATATAAACAAATGCACATACTTTTTCTCTAAGGATCTTTTATAGACCCAATAATACTTACTATATATTGAGCATTAATTATTTGACTGGAGTTGTATTAGGTTTTACATATGAACAGGTGTTTAATTATCCTGTTAACCCATTTAAGTACACACCAATTTAAAAAACTGTTTAGCAAAGAGGCAACTGAATTGATTCTTTTGAAATTGCTTACCTACTTCCTTTCCTTTGTTTCCTGCTCTGACTGCAGGATTTTAATTTAATACTACATGAGTAGATTTTGAAAGGAGGTTGGAATTTAAAAGATATCCAGAGCAAGCTGGAAGAGAAGTATGAAGAAACAAAACTAGAATTAGCCTGAACTTATATAGCTGAATTTTACTGGTGCCCTATTATCCTTGGCACACCATTTCCTTCTATTTTACATTTTGTCAGATAATAACAGAAACATTTTTTTCTTGGTATTTTAACACTTGGTGGGAAGTAACTGAGAATATTGTTCATTGTGTTAGAAAAAAACAACACAAAGTAGTTTCCTTTCTCATGGGGAACTACTGTATTTCTACATAGAGCTTATCAAAATCAGATCCAATTATTTTTGATACATAGCTTTTAATCTCATCAATATAAGTTTTCCTAGGTAAAATAGTTCACAAGTCTAAGAACTTTCCACAAATTTAGGAAGTGAGCCATATCTTCATTTCTCAGGTAATTTCATCCTAAGATTTTGAGGTTTTTTCATTTTCATTTTCATCTCTATGGTACAAACACATGAAGTAGAGAATTTACATTATAGCACAGGATAATAGTAAAATGAATACCTTTATTTCTACAGATGTACTATACAAATTAAGAAATAGAATGTTCAGCATGAAATACCCCCCCGTAGGAATCTTGCATTATTCACATTTCACTCATCACTTCCATCTGAATTTTCTATTACTCATTCCCAAATATTGTTTAAATTTATCTACTTTATAAGTTTGCTTAACTAGATTAAATTATATGTATTCTGGTATTTCCCTCTGTCTTTCTACACTATGTATTTTTAAAAATTTTATTTATTTATTTTTGAGAGAGAGAGAGAGAGAGAGAGCAGGAGCAGGGGGAGTGACAGAGGGAGAAGCAAATTCCCCGCTCAGTGGGGAGCTGGATGATGCTGGACTTGATTCTTGGACCCTGGGATCATGACCTGAGCCAAAGGCAGAGGCTTAACCAACTGAACCACCCAGGTGCACTTTCTACATTATATTTTTGGAATCCGCTCAGATTGATGCCCTCATGTTGATGAGTCAGTCATTCATTATTAGGGCTGTAAATTCTCCTGTATTTCCTTATATGAAGATGGCATAATTTATTTATCAGTTCTATTGCTGATGGATACTTGGGAGGTTTCCACATTTTTGCTATTATGAAAATACTGGTCTGAGTGTTGTTACACCTGATCCTTGGTCTCGTTAGCATTATATATATCTTGGTTTGGCTTTGAATGTTTGAAATGAACATTCAATGTTGTTATGTAAAACATTAAATTGTTTAATAAAAAAACACCAAAAAACCCACACACAACCACCCCAAAAGCATTAAATTGTTTTGAAAGTGGTTATTTCCATGTATACTACCAACAGCAATATTATTGAGTTCTTACTGTACCACATTCTCACCAATAATTGTTATTATTAGGCTATGTAATATTTAAAATATAATCATTACGAAGTGATATCTAATAATGCTTAAATGCTATTAATTAGCATTTCCCTGGTCATTACTGAGGTTGGTCATATTTTATGGTTATTTTTTCCCTTCCCTTTCTGTCAAATTTTCATATATATTTTTGTTCATCTTCTATGAATTGTTTTACTTCTTTATATTAATTTGTAGGGAATTATTTGTTCTAAATACTAATCCAGTTTATCTTCATTATTTGCAGATTTTATATTTTTCAACTTGTCTACTTGCTAAAATCAATTCATAATCCTAAAATCAATACTACTGTTGCTTCCATGGTCATTTGAAGACATGCATGAACCAGCAAAACACATTGAGTTGATGAGTACATATTGTTGTCCCCGCTGAGGCATAATAAGGTGATACTCCAGCCTCTTGTTTCTACTCTGTGCTTTTTGCAACCAATTTAGTACCATCTGTTTTGCATTTTTATCCTTTCTCTTATATTTTTGTTGGTGTTTCAAAAAGCCCTCAAACATCGTGCTAAAGTGCTGGCTAGGGTTCCTAAGTGCAAGAGGTCCTCGATATGCTTTACAAAGAAAATAAGTGTGTTAGGTAAGTTTGGGTCAGCCATAAGTTATAATGCTACTGACCATGAGTTAATGTCAACAAATCAATAATATATATTAAATATAAGGTGACACTAAACAGTAACACACATAAAACAAGGCTATATATTGATTGGTTGATGAAAATGTGCTAACCAGAGGTTCACAGGAACCTAACCCCATACCGTCCCTAAGAGCAGACATCAGTATTTGCTAATTCTTTGTTTGAGTGACTTTATAGAAAATAACTAGCATAACTAGCACAAATAATGAGAATCAACTGTGCTTTGTTGCCTATATTTATTGTAAATATCTTTCTCTGTGATTTTTCTTTTCACTGACTTTATGAGACTATTTGAAATATAAAAGTTCTTAATGTTAATTTTATTTAATTATGTTGCTCTGTATAGTTTAATCTTTCCCTCTCCCTGGTTCCCTAAAAAAAAAAAAAAAAACAAAGGGGCACCTGGGTGGCTGAGTCATTAAATGTCTGCCTTTGGCTCATGTCATGATCCCAGGGTCCTGGGATTGAGCCCCGCATTGGGCTCCCTGCTCGGTGGGGAGCCTGCTTCTCCCTC
>NW_027397067.1:58215583-58318633 GCF_003265705.2 Callorhinus ursinus | reverse complement strand
TGGTTAAGCAACTGCCTTTGGCTCAGGTCATGATCTTGGAGTCCCGGGATTGAGTCCCGCAGCGGGCTCCCTGGTGGCGAGGAGCCTGCGTCTCCCTCTAACCCTCCCCCCTCTCATGTAGTCTCTCTTTCTCTCTCTCATTCTCACTCTCTCAAAATAAATAAATAAATCTTTAAAAAAAAAAAGAATGTCTTGACTTTTCTTGGCCCTTGTTCTTCCATTACATTTTGGACTGATCCTGAGAAGTCTCTGTCTCTCTCTCTCTCATACACACAGGTGCACGCACATGCATGCACGTGTGCATGCACACACACACAGACACACACACACACAGAAATATCTGGATTCTCTGGAAGTGCATACAATCTATGATTAATTTATAAAGAATTGGTGTCTACATGAGAGTCTTCTAATCCATGATAAAACACATCTCTCCAGTTGTGTAAGTCCCTGTTACATTCTCAATATATTTTTGTAATTTCCTCTTTAAAAACACCATTTTTACATGTATTTATTCCAAGAGATTTT
Source organism: Callorhinus ursinus (assembly GCF_003265705.2). Classification (NCBI taxonomy): domain Eukaryota; kingdom Metazoa; phylum Chordata; class Mammalia; order Carnivora; family Otariidae; genus Callorhinus; species Callorhinus ursinus. The sequence continues at coordinate 58,318,105 of NW_027397067.1, read as the reverse complement.
ACATTTTACTTGCCATTTTAACCTTATTTTGCTTTTTGATTACATTGTTAACTGATAATTAGTGATACCTACAAGCGTTCCTGACATTATATAATGATTTTGCAATCAGAAAATACTCTTATTATATTTTAATTACATACTTACAGATTACTTTCATGGTGTTCTACTCAGGCAATGATGCCATTTTAAACAATTAAGTTTTTGTTTCTTCTTTTCTTATAACATGATACTACTTTTGCCTTGAGAAGAATTGGTGTTAGCAGCATCTTTTCTCTTTCCCCATCTTACAGGAACGACTTTCCAAAATACACCCTTCAAAAATGATTTTTTCTAGTTTTGTTTTGTGTGGATGGCCTTTATCAGTTGAAAAAATTGTCCTGTATTCCTAGCATGCTTTTAAAAACTTATAGCTGCGCGATGAATTTTAGTTAGCACTTTTTGTGTACTTATTAAGGTCATACTGTTTTCTTCTTTAATTCATCAATGTCAAAATTTAGGTAGCTTAAATTTCTAGCATTAAACCAACTTTGCATTCCTGACATAAATCTGACTTGGTCATAATGATTTATCATGGTTATAGACTGTTAAACTTAGTTTACCAATATTTTATTTATACTTTTCCATCCACTTAGTTAATGAGGTAGTAATGTCTTTACCTGCATTTAGTACAGTATTTATCCTAGCCTTTATGCTATGGAAATGTTTAATATTGGAATTTCTTGGTTCTCAAAAATGTGCTCTTTTTAGCTGCGACTAGATAGTGAAGAATCTCCAATCTGCTTTTTTTTTTTAACAGATTAACACTAATAAAATGTCTCTTCCATCTCCAGTATTCTATGGATTTGGTTTATATTTGAGATAGATTGTTCTTATGCCTCCCTCTGGATACATAATATTGAATATGTTGATGGGGTGAGTGTTTTAGGAAAGAAGTGTAAATTGTGAAAGAGTCTCCTTCCTTTTTGTTTTAGGGGCGGGCACTAATGAATGGGTGTGAATAAAATAGGACAACTTTCATGCTATTCATCCATGGGGCCTTCCTTATACAGCAAAACCCCACAGGATAAGGCAAAGCACAAGATCTCATTCCCTCATGTAGAATTTTTTGACACAGAATTATGTTTAATTCTATATATCATATGCCATATTTGTATTTCTCATAAAAAATTCATTGGTGATATATGGTGTACTTTAATAACAGAGTGATGGCATGAAATACAAGCATACATGTCCATGGGATTTTCTTCGCCTGGAATGCATTCATGAATTTCATTCATTCATTCTAACATTCAAATATTAGTGTACTTGGCAAATTCTCTTTCCTGTATCTTCCCCCTGACCAACTGTTACTATTCTTCCTTTTCTTTTTTTTTTAATTTTATTATGTTTGTTAATCACCATGCATTACACCATTAGTTTTTGATGTAGTGTTCCATGATTCATTGTTTGTGCATAACACCCAGTGCTCCACGCAGAATGTGCCCTCTTTAATACCCATCACCAGGCTAACCCATCCCCCCACCCCCTTCCCCTCTAGAACCCTCAGTTTGTTTCCCAGAGTCCATAGTCTCTCATGGTTTGTCTCCCCCTCATTTTTCCCTTCCTACTATCTTCTTTTTTTTTTTTTAACATATAATGGATTATTTGCTTCAGAGGTACAGGTCTGTGATTCATCAGTCTTGCACAATTCACGGCGCTCACCACAGCACAGACCCTCCCCAGTGTCTGTCACCCAGCCGCCCTGTCCCGTCCACACCCCCCTCCAGCAGCCCTCTGTTACTATTCTTTCAAAAAAGGTCTAATGATAGGAGTAGGACCACTACCAGCACCACACAAACAGGCAATTTATTAGTCGGCTTGCGCTGTCATAATAATAGCTTAAACCACTGAAATTTATTTTTTCACAGTTCTGGAGCCTAGAAGTTCAAGATCAAGGCACCAGCAGATTAAGTTTCTCCTGAGGCCTCTCTCCTGCGCCTGCAGGTGGATGCCCTACCATCGTGTTCTCACGTGCCCTCTTCTTTGTGTGCACAGAATCCTGGTGCCTCTCCCCTTGTCCTACTCTCCTCCCCTTATGCGGACATCAGTCATGTTGGATGAAGGCCCATCAGAAGGGCTTCATTTTAGCTTAATCAAGTTTTAATGGCTCTATTTCCAACTACTGTCACGTTCTAAGGTGCTGAGGTTAGGGATTCAATGTAAGAATTTGGGGTAAATATAATTCAGTCTATAACAGGTGTTCTTAAGTACGTAAGATACAGTAAAGATCTTTTCAGTTGTGTTGTGTTGAACTGTCTGTCTCTCAACAGCTTTTTAAATAGATCATGGAAAAGAGGCTCTCTTTTTATACCTATATCCCCAAAGTAATAGAACAGTTTTAATTGATATGTGTTTCTAGAATCAGTGTGATGTTAAGCCATATTAGAATCTAGGTCAAAAGGAAAAATCAATAACCCTGGCTGGTCATGCTTTTATCTAAAGTTTTGATATTTTGTTCATTTTGTTCATTTTTTTTGCATTAACTTTGATTTTTTAAAAATACTGCATTGAAATGTTATTTATCTGAATTATTGAGGTTTTTTAGTGTCCCTTTAAATTGTGTACCTGAGGAAAGTGCCTTACCCCCTTCATCCTACTTTTGATCCTGTCTAAAATGATGAAGTTCACAAGACAAAGTTCTCAGGATTTCTGCAGTAAGTATCCCTAAAATATCACAGTGTGACTATCTTTAAAAAATTCTGTTGTCGGGGGGCACACAGGTGGCTCAGTCAGTTAAGCTTCCAATTCTTGATTTCAGCTCAGGTCATGATTTCATGGTCACTGGACTGAGCCCTGCTTCGAGCCCTGCATCCAGCCCCACCTTGAGCCCCATGTGGGGCTCCATGTTGAGCCCTGTGCGTGGGGCTCCACACTCAGTGGGGAGCCTGCTTGAGATGCTCTATCTCTCCTCTCCCTCTACCACTCCCCCTGCTCATGCTCTCTCTCTCCCTTTCACCCTCTTTCCCTCTCTCTCTAAAATAAATGAACACATCTTTGGAAAAAAAAAGAAATTTCTGTATCAGGAATAATTTCTTTTGAAAGGTAGTATGGAGCTGGGAAAATAGCACTATTTTAGAAATTAGAAACCTGGATTCTAGTTTTGTCCACCAATTATTTGTTGATTCTGGAGTTCAACCTTGCTATAGGTGATGGCTAGACACAGAGTCAGGCATGCAAATTCAATATATAATGGTGCATAAACATTCACAGCTGATTAACTTTTATAAATTCACAAACTCATGTTCTATTTTGAGAGACTTTGAGTCATTATTTCTAGTATAGTTGAACTACCTTCAACTAAGTCTATTATAGATGGTCCCCGGACCATGTGGCTCTGTTAGGGCACACTCACTGAAATTATCATAGTTTTAATCATATAAATATAATCTGATTTTGATTACAGTTCTTCATGAGAGTCAGTGGTCAAGCTAAGCTTGAATCCTAGAGAGACTCTTTTTCTGAAAGAGTTTTAAAAACAGGAAACAGGAATTATGGAATAAATTGATTCAGAGCTACTGTGATAACATAGAAAAACATTCACTAGAACTGCAAATCTCTAATATTTTTACTTTGTGGTAATAATAATAATAGCCTCCACTGCTTCTCGGTGTCTTGTTAATGTCATATCTTAAACACTTTACATTTATTATTTTATGTAATTTTCACTAAGTCTTACAATGTTGCATATTACCTCTGTTTTTTTGAAGAATATGAGGTTTATCGAAGCTAAATTATTCTTCCAGGTACAGCTGGGAATTAGATACCTTCATCTCTAGTTCTGATCTCAAAATCTGCCACAGTTAATGCTCAATAATTGCTTGTTGAAAGAATGAGAATATCAGACTAGAGCAGCATGTAATTGATTCAGAACCAGAACCCCATAAATGCTGCTGCTTCTTTTTTTAAAGATTTTATTCATTCATTTAAGATAGAGAGACAGAGAGAGCACAAGCATGGGAAGAGGCAGAGGGAGAAGCAGACTCCCCACTGAGCTGGGAGCCCAACATGGGGTCCAATCCCAGGACCTGGAGATCACGACCCGAGCCGAAGGCAGATGCCTAACCATCTGAGCCACCCAGGTGCCCTAGAACTCCCATAAATGCTTCTGACACAAGTTAAGGATGGACTTCAAGGGACAGCTGAGGCCCAGCCTCCAGGCCAGGGCCAAGAGCTCTCATTTGGAAAGCAGAAAGGATGCAATGGATCAGATCATTGGGAGGGAGAAATAAAGCAAAATGGGAAGGCCCTGACAAGAGTCAGCACAGCAGACTAACCATGGGAATAAACAGGCATGTGGAGTTTAAATGGGCCTAACCAGTTCTCTCATAAAGTTTGAATTTTAACATAAGCATCATGAGTCTGAAGGAAAAGACGGTGGGTAGAAAACTGAGTATCAAGAAAGACAAATTGTGTGCATACATGGCAGTTTCTGTGAAGAATCACACATTAACAGCCCCCTCAGGATTTGATGTTTATGAAAGCCTTTGAAGCAATATTTTTTCCTATAATGATTTGTACATATTTAAACATCTACTGTTTTCAGAAAATAGTTTATTTTTATCATATTTCAATATCTTCTCTGGTTTCCTCACCATTTCCCAGAGCAAACCTATGCCTTTGACCACTGAGTGTACATATCTCCATTCTTCCAGTGATTTAATATACATTTATACCATTTTAGGAGACATAAACACATTTACTATTGTTATAAAAAGTACTTTTCTGACTGCTTCTTAAATATTTGAGAGCTCTGTGTATGCCTATAAATTAATAGCATACATTTTTTTTTTTGTTTCTACCTTTTCACTCTCTCTTTTTTCTCTCCTTTTTTCTTCTCTCTTGGTTTGCTATATTTTGAGATTCAGTGTAGGGATCTCAAGATTTAGTGCTTTTGTGATCACCTGGTAAACTTGTTCAAAATGCCAGTTCTCAGCCCTAGCCCTCAGAAATCCTTATTCTTTATGATTGTTGGGATTCCATCTTTCTCTCTCTCTGTTTTATTATCTTTCACATCATATGCCAGCCCAATTATTTCTGAAGCAGGTTTTAGAGGATAACATTTTAAGAAAACCTCTTATATCCCAGTATAATTTCTTTTCTGCACAAATCTTCCCTTATATTCTCAAAGAATGTAGCTTTCTAAGGTATGTGCAAAGTGATCCTGTTTAGTCTTACTGACTTAAGAATGCATAGGTTCTTTTGTTAATGTCATATCTTGAACACTTTATATTTACTGTAAATGTATTCTACTACTTAAACTAAGTAGTAGAATGTGAAAACCAAGGCCTTGAGGTATATTTGTATTTAGAACATTAAAGCTACTTGGACTATGTCTGATTATGCTCATCATATTAATTCCAATAAATAAAACTATGCCTACTCCATAGTAGGCTCTGAATAATATCTGCTGAATGATAGAACCATTGCAAATTCTGACAATTACTCATTTCTCATTTGTATTTGTCCAATGTATTCATCCCTCTGCTTTACAAGAGTTAAATAAGGATGAACTAGAACAATGGATTCAAGCCACACTCACCTCCAACACCCACTCCATTTGTACAACATTGATCATTTTCCCTTCCTAGTAATTATCAGTCTATCAAAACACCATGGTTAATACCTGCCTCTAAGATAGTATGAAGAATAGATAAACCTGAGAAGCAACACTTGCCAATAACTTATAGTAACTTGCTTGAGTTCCCAAAGGCTGTGGTAAATAAAAGTTAGAAAAAGAAATTTTGTTGTGAAATGAGAGATAATGTATAAAACAAATTATAGACATTGTATAAGTTTATCTTTAGCTACTTGAAACAATATTCTATTTAGATAAATAACTCATTATACGAATTATTTTTGATATAAAACTATTCATATGGATTTGGGGCTTGAGTTCACCTTAAATAATAACATTTTATAAATTGCAGTGATCATTAGCTTATTCAAGAGGGACAAGAAATATTAAAAATGTTAAACATAATTGCATACCTCTTCTATCCCTCTATCTCATACTTCTTTTGACTAATTAATTTCCATCCTTTGGATATCACTTAAGCATCATTTCTTAATGAGAGAGTTTCTTGTTGCCACTGATTATGTTATTTCATCCCTTAACATATTTTCACAACTCCTTGTACCTTCCTCCTTTGCACTCTCCCCACTTTGTAGTTAAAAACCTGTTTATAGTCATTTCCTTCTAAAGAGTTACAGTAAAGAAAGGTGAAAAAAAAATTCACATTACCCTGAAGAAATCTAGCAAACACTACCTCAGTGAAGTGTTTAAGGTTAACATCCACAGTAATAAGTCATGCTAATAGTGTGTTCCCTTCATACCATGTGATAAAAATGGCACTTCATCTCTATGGTCTTGTTTCCTAAAACCCTTACCCCTGGATAATTATGAACAAAAAAGCATAAGACAAATCCTAATATAGAGACTCTTACAAAATATCTGACTGTTATTCATCAAAACAATCAAGGTCATCAAAAATAAGAAAAGTCTGAGAAATTCTCACAGCCAAGAGGACCCCAAGGACATGTGAAACAAGACATCAGGTAACATCTAAGAAAATACAAATAAATTAAGGACCTTAGTTAACAATGTCTCCACATTGGTCCATTAGGACAAATGCACCATGCTAACATAAGATATTAACAGAAAAAGAGGGGCACCTGGGTGGCTCAGCGGTTAAGCAGCAGCGTTCGGATCAGGTCGTCGAACCCAGGGTCCTGGGATCGAGCCCCGCATCTGGCTCCCTGCTCAGCGGGAAGCCCGCTTCCTCTCCCACTCCCCCTGCCTGTGTTCCCGCCCCCGCCATGTCTCTCTCTGTCAAATAAATAAATAAAATCTTTAAAAAATATAATAAAAGAAGGGGTGTCTGAGTGGTTCAGTTGGTTAAGCCTCTGACCTTTTTTTTTTTTTTTTTAAGATTTTGTCTATTTATTTGCCAGAGAGAGAGAGAGTGAGAGAGCAGGAGCACAAGCAGGGGGAGTGGCAGGCAGAGGGAGAAGCAGGCTCCCCGCTCAGCAGGGAGCCCGATGCAGGACTAGATCCCAGCACCCTGGGATCATGACCTGAGCCAAAGGCAGATGGTTGACTGACTGAGCTACCCAGGTGTCCCAAGCTTCTGACTCGATTTCAGCTCAGGTCATGACCTCAGGGTCATGAGATAGAACTCCGCATTGGGCTCCATGCTGGGTGTGAAGCTTACTTAAAATTCTTCCTTTCCCTCTCCCTTTGCCCTCCCCTGCTTCCTCTCTAAAATAAATAAATAAATAAATAAATAAATAAATAAATAAATATGTAAAAATAATAGGAGAAGTGGGGTATGCAACATATGGAAAACTCTCTATACTGTGGTTGCATTTTTCCTGTAAATCTAAAATGATTCAAAATAAGAATGTTTGTTAAAAAAACTGTTCCATTATCTGCCTTTTCTGTTAGATTCTGTGATCTCTGAAAGTCAGACTGTATCTGTGTTAAACACCTTTATATCCTCAGTGCACACCACACAAGAGGAGCTTGATAAATAATTGTTGAATGAGTGATTGAATGAATGATTGAAATAAACATTTAATAACTAGCTGTGAAAGAGCCTTAATTCCCTGATGAAACTCCTATTTATATGTGTAAATAGTATTTCTTCAAACCACCAGTCAGGATGCAAATTAATGCCATCTGCCTCTTGTTCTCCCACGACCTCTTGCTCTTGGGCCCCTGCAGTTATTTTCCCTGATTGACTGCCCTAAATATCTGTTTGCTCCCAAAAGAATCCCTGTGCCCCTGTATAATCAACATCTTTTGCTTCCAGTGCCAAGTGCAGTAGACAAATCCATAAAAACCAAGAAGAGCTTAGGGAGGGCCCCCTTAGGAACAGGATTCAAAGAGCCTGGGCTGCTTTCTGATGCTGTTGATGGTGATAAATTACTCTCCCAAGACTCCTTGACCATAGTTACATCATTGATATTAGAGTCTCTGAAATATATTAATATTTAGAAAATCAATGGGCTAGATAAGGTTTTTTTTTTTTTTAATAGGGTTTTTTTTAAAGAGAAAATACCCCTGGAAAGTTTAAGGGATTAAAATCCCTCTCTCTTTGATCTGGAATTAATTTCAGGCAGACCATTTTTAATTCCAAATTTGCCTAACGGTAATGGGATTTTTGTTCTGAGAGGAAGATGATATACATAATTTGGAAGATTAGAGCACTTTGGAGTAGATGGTAGATTTTGTATTGTGCTGCCAGGGTATTGGGTCATGGACAGTTTGGCAAAGATATCACAAGAAGTGAAAAGAGTTGAAGCTGGGTGGGAGAGGAAAATCAGTCAAAGACTAGAATCACATTAAAATAACAACAACAGCAGTAGTAAAACAACATCCACAAGATAAAAGTAAAAAAAATGAAGGAGAAGTTTTCTAGTGTCATTGCTGCCCTAGGAAAGGGGGTGGGGAAGAAGAAGCAAACATCCCTTCCCCATCTTCTGCTCTCTTTTACTTCATATCTGTACAGACACCAGAACTGAGATTAAATCTATCATTCCAATAATTCAGTGGTATTTTAAATACATTGGCTTTGGAGAGTTAAGTTTTGTAAATAACAACATATATTTACAATGTTACATCTATAGGAAAATATTCCAAATTCTACAAAATTAATTTAGAGAAGAAACTACACTTACAAGTTCAAAACAGGCTATACTTTTTAAAATCAAGCCACAAGTAAACCTAAAAACAAAATAAAACAAAAAGCAAATAAAAAACCTCCTTAGTAGGCCAAAGATCAATTTAAATAATTATTTAGGGCAATGTACTGATTAATGCTTTTAATGTTTTATGAAGGTCAAATTGTCCAATCATTAAAAAATTTGTTTATGAATCTGGAGGTCCCCAGTTGTATTTTTAGTGGACATCATAATATATACTCATTTTGAATATGTATTAAAACTTTGCAATGGAGAGAAAGACAAATACGGTAAGATTTCAGTCATATGTGGAATTTAAGAAACAAAAAAGAGGAACATATGGGAAGGGGAGAAAAAGGAGAGAGGGAGAGAGAGAGAAACAAACCATAAGAGACCCTTAAGGATACGGAACAAACTGAGGGTTGATGGAGGGGGTAGGTGGGGGATGGGCTAAATGGGTTAGTATTAGGGTTGAGGGGGGACAAAAGAGAGACAAACCAGAAAACAGACTCTTAACTATAGACAACAAACTGAGGGGTGCTGGACGTGGGTCGGGGATGAGTTAAATAGGTGATGGGCATTAAGGAGGGCACTTTATGTAATGAGCACTGGGTGTTATACGCAACTGATGGATCACTAAATTCTACCCCTGACACTAATAATACACTATATGTTAACTAAGTAGAACTTAAATAAAAATTTTAAAAAGAAAAAAAACAACTTTGTAATAGAAATGTACATTTAAATCAGAACTTTTTCTTTGAAAAAGTTACCAAATAGGCCCATCATTCATTTATTCTTCTTCCATTTACCAATTTCAAGAGACATATTTATTATCACCGAGGTGACAGAAGTAGACATTCTTCAATTATGTGATGTAATTATATTTCATGTGGGAAAAAATGACTAAAGTTCATCTTTCTACTGAACATCAAATTATATAGAGTGTGTTTCTTGTCAGCTGGGATGGTTCTATCTGTTCCCATTGCTTCCTACCCTGCTAAGAATCCACAGAATCCACAGAAAACAAGTCTGTCATGAGCCAAATGCTCACCACAGGGAACTCATTCTTGTTGGCACTGAAGCAATCTCATATTACAGGAGGTCAGCTTACCTTCAGATTCATGACATGAGGATAAGATGATATTTACAACATTTAGGGGGCTAATCCAATTTAAGGTTAAATAAACATATAATGTGGCAACCCTTAACATGAAAATGAATTGTCCTTAGAATGGGCTATTTCATATTAAAGGAGTATTTTTCTTATACATAAGGAAATATTTAAATATAAACCATAGTATTTGTACTTTGTTTTTGTTTTTGGTAAAGTTTTTGCATTAAAAATGAGCTTTCTTCTAGATAATTTTCTAAAGTAGAATTACACATTCCTGAATGACAATTATAAATCAATAGATAATAATTAGTGGGTTTTTTTTTAACCTTCTCCCTCTCTATCAACAGCATGTATGAATATTTACAAATGAAGATACTTGGTTTTTTCAAATTCTCTGAAACAAATATTATAATTCATGAAGATATTTAACAATATAACATTAAATATTAATTATTTTAAAGTTTTTTTTTTTTTTTACTATAGAAATTAATCTGTAAATGTCCTGGGCAAGTAGATTAGAACCATGAATGTAGGTGACCTGGAAACTTGTACTGTAGTAGGATCAGTGACTGTTGGTCTAGCATCAGTGTACTTAATATTTTTCCAAAGCCACTGCATAATACAATTAGTAGCAACAAATGGTTATAGTTAAGTAAAAATGGCAGATCTCAGAGCTGAAAAACTGTTAGCAAATACATTTGGTTAAATTTTTATCCTTATATAAGACACGATTTTAACACATATTTTATTGCAAGCCATAGGATTTAGGAACCCAGGTAAGGTTACAGAGCTGAGGTCAATGTGAATTAATGTTAGGCAAGGCACTTAATGACAAACAGATTATCTTAATTTCTTAATAGAAATTAAGCCTGTTAGATATTTCTGTGTAAATTATCTCTGCATAATTTTGATTTTAAGACAATTCCACTAGCATGGGATGTGGGAGAAGGCAGAAAAAATGGTGCACTGAAAAAAGATCTCGTAAAACCTTAACTATTTCTAGGAACTATCTGAAGGGAGACGTTTTCTTTGTTAAGAGTGTCCACATCTTTAAATAAGAAAGAGACATTTCTACCAGAAACAAGGATTTTGTGAAGGAAGAAATATTTATGTGGCTAGAAATATAAAAGATAAGATAAAGGTAAAGGGAACTAAAGTTTTAGACAAGAATACTGACAGTTGTAAGAATCAAACGGGGTTTTAGAGGGGAGGGGGTACTGCATGGAGCACTGGGTGTTATATGAAAACAATGGATCGTGGATCACCACATCAAAAACTAATGTTGTATTGTATGGTGACTAACATAACATAATAAAATAAAAAAAAGAATAGAAATACCAACAATATAAGAAAAAAAAGAATCCCGTAACATCTAAGAAACCTAGTCGCAGACATGAGGAGAATGGGGAGGAAGTGAAGCTTCATAAAAGGGTAGGATGAGGAAGGCATCACATCTGATTAGAGGATGTATGCCATATAAAATACATACTCAGAAACTGGCTGGGAAAAATGTATGTCCCTGTCACGTAGACCAGAGTATCTTCTGGTTAGCAGAGTTGCCTCAATGCAAACTTTATTAAAAATAATTCTACCCATTTTTACACAATCTCTTACCCTGGTAAACAAATTTATTGAATGAGTCAAACATTGACTATTTTGGAACTTACTGTCCTTTATAATAAATATTCTTACATTATTTATTATCAAAATTTTAAGAGTATGACTATGGATTTTAAGATCATAAATGGAATTCAAATCCAGGTTCCCCACTTACTGACTGACATCATCTAGCTAAGCCTCACTTCAATACGTTTATTCACTTCACTAAGTACCAACAAATTGTTCATAATAGTTATTCCAACTGACTTGCCCATGAGCAGTTCATGACCATTTCCTTTGTTCTGGATTTTTATCAATATTTATGTTTTCAGTTTTAAGATGTATGTCAATCTGATGAGCATGAAAGGTTTGTGCACTGTAGTATGAATATGTTTTTATATCTTATTGGCCCATTAGATATTTTTCATATCTTTTCCCCAGTTATATATTTTATATATATTAGGCTATTTACCTTTTTGTATTAATTTTGAGCATTTTATATATTCTGGAGAGTAATTCATAAGAAATTAGACACATTGGAAGGTTTCCTCTGATGATTTTTGAAAATTTTGTCAGGGTGAAAAGTAAATTTTAATTGTGATGTAGCAAAATGCATCAATATTTTATTTATAATTTGCATAGCTGTGTTCTATATTTAAAAAAAAAAAACTGTCCCAGGAAAGATTGCAATCATAATGTTTTATCTAATACTTTAGAAGTTTTACTATTCACATTTGGGTTTTTAGCAATGTAGACTTCATTATCGTGTACCTTAAAGTAAGGATTTTTTTTTACTTTGCCTACTCCAAGACACATTTCTTATTTTTTCTTGTTTTCATTCCTGTTTGAAAGGGGAGCTGACTCCTGTGAGTCCTAATGACAGTCTATTTCTAGCTGGGTAGAAGACTGGAAGGAAGGATATCAATATATTCCCTTCCTCTACCGCTTGGAAGATGCCTCTGGCTAGATCGCTTTTATGGGACCAGTTCCTGTCTGGTCCAGAAAATTTTGCTTCTGCAAGTTTGATACCAGACCCTCTGCTCAGTTAATCCAATTTCCTCCATTTGATGCTCCAGTCTAGGGATGATCATGGCTTCCCCTTTTCAAAATTTTTAGACTTCCTGAGTGTTTTCTGATTAGCTTCTCAGCCTCATCCAGCATGTATAACTGATTCCATGCAATTACCTTTTTAAGAAAAGATCGTGGAAAAGCATTGTAGTTTAATTTTTTTCTCTGTATTTGCTGAAATGAATATTTTTTCTTTATCTCTGAATATTGTCCTCAATAGATTTTATAAATGTAGAATCATTTTTATACTGTAGTATTCTTTATACTCGAGTTATATATTACTTGACAATAAATATTTTCATAAACTCCCTTCATTTTCAAATGCATGAAAATGTCTTTACTTTTTTCTATCATTTTATAATGGTTTATTTTTCACATGCTAGATTCAGTTATTTGACCTAGAACTTTTGTATATTCTCTTATTTTCTTATTCTCAAACTAGAATGTAATATGTTCTATGAGGGCAGGGATTTCTGTCTCTTGTTCAAAGCTCTCTCCAGGGTATGAATACTAGTATCAGGCCAACAGTAAGAATTTGATAAATATTTGTTTAGGTAATGAAACCTATTGCTGTTAATACATCTGCTACAGTCTACTTGAACTTCCTTTGCAAATAATCTGTTTTTCTCTTACGCAGTTTTTAAAAAAGATTTTCTTCTTTTACATGTGTTTTTCTTCAGTGTTTCTATGCGTGTTGGTTATTTATATTTATATTTATCTTGCAGTTGAAATTCATTTCTTCTCTGTTTTCTTAATTCTGCTAAACACTTGACAATTATCTCTTTAATCATCGTAATTGACATTTCTTACATTCTCTGGAACACTTATCAGAGGAAGGTAGGTACATAGTTTCTCTGTTCCTCCTACCTTTTCTTTAGTACACTTGATATCTTTATCTCTCTGTAATAAATTCTGAGTTAATTACTAATTATCATACTTAAATTCACTAATCACATTTTCACAGGCAACCAGAATAAAATGATTTTCTACTACATATTAATTTAATTATTTATTTTTCATTCCTATTATTTTTCATACCTACCTTTATTAGTTCCACCATTAATCCTTTTTTATTTATTTAAATTCCAGTTAGCTAACATACAGTGTAACTGTAGTTTCAGGAGTACAATATAGTGATCCAACACTTCAATACGCCTTCACCATTTATTTTTAATGGTTTCCTTTATCAAGTTCAGCTTCTAAATATGTGTATTATAAATCTTTGTTAGACTGCTTCCTACAGATTAAATTCATCTTAGGTGAATTCATATCTCAACTATTGATTTTCATAGAATATATTTGGAGTACTTTATTCCTTCATGCCTTTTGTGATTCTTGTTTATAGACTCATTTTGAAGCGTTTCTTCTTCTGTTTTGCTTTTCCTGTTATTATTATTTCTATTTATTTTCTCTCTTTCCTGAAAGCCATTTTGTATTCTCTGCAGTCAGTCCCCCATCTAGAATGAATCTGATATATTTGTAGTTATTGCTGATTGTCATGAAACTAGTAGGAGTTGTCTACATTCTTTGAAGTCTGTGTCTGTGCCTTTCCCTGCTTGTCCTAAATTACCTTGTATCCACAGCTTCTGATAAAATCAAAGCCCTATGTTGGTGGTCATATTCTTTTTCATCGCCATCCACAAGGCCTTCTACTGCCATTTGCCTAAAGCGGTGAATCTGGCTCCAGCATCTCATATATTCTGGACAATCTCTTCTGCATAATATCCTGGCCCTGGCCGCAGGTCTCTTGCTCAGCGTCCTGCAGAGCAGTAGTTTCAGACCCTCACTTCCCTTTAGTTTCTATTTTATTTCTGGCCAAAGGAGATGTTTGTGTTGCTTTTGAGCATATAAATGTCTTTTTGATTTTCTATTTTTATATTTCTTTTGACATTGCTTTGATTTTGAGCAGACAATGTACTAAAGTGGGAAATGACAGCTCTGCCTTGAGTGTAAATACAAAGGCTTAGTTTGCATTACTTTAAAATTTTGAGTTAAGGATTCAGTAAATATTCCTAAGAAAAGCTAACATTTTTCTGAACATTTACTATAGGAATGGCATGTTCTAAGTACCACAAAGGTTATGACTCAATACTGAAAACAACCTTATAAGAAAGATGTTATCAGCCCCAATTTCTGAAGAGAAAAACTGAATAATACAGTAGTTTTTAACAAACTTAGCCAAAGTCACGAAATTTTAAGTTGCAGGAGCAAGATCAGAACTAGGCACTGTGATTCCAGAGACCATGTATATAACCATTTCACTAAACTAAACAGCAAATGCTTTGGCAAACTCTAAAATCTATGCTGTCATTAGGTAGCGAGTAAGCATAACTGTCTTGTTTTGGGAACTTTTGCTTGTTCTTCGTACTGTGACAAAGTGGCATGCATTATTATATATGCATTATTATATTGTCTATGACTGTTTACAACATAGCTTAGGCCATCATCTCTAATCCTCTTTAACAGTGGTTGAAATCAGGAAAAAGCAATTCTGTTATATGCCTTTAGGAGAATAGGCTCTTTCTACTTAGCTTCATCCCCTGATGCACATTACTTGTGGGATGGCTGACAATTAGAATGAACAAATTTCTCTTCCAGCTTTGTGAATTCATCTAAAGGATGCCTGAAGGTGAAGGTGAGTTATGCAGTATATTCTGAAAGCATAAAACTTGGTATAACTGCATTTCTGACATGCACGGGTTCGACAGCCTGAGAGTTCATGTATTACACATGGAGATACAGCCTTCAGTCCTAGGAACTACTTGCTGGGTGAGTGACAGCTATAAACACATTATCTATCACAGACTTCCATAAAGTTTATTATGAGTGGATTTCAAGGTGGGTGTCTAAGCTTATATAGGGTCTATGAGCTTTCTAAATTCTGTGATTGATTTATTTAAGAAGAACAATTACTGCACTACTTATGCTTCTAAGACTGCACTGTAATATTCAACTTGTATCAAAAAGAAAAAAAAATGTAAGTCAAGAAAATATATATTCCAATTTTGGTATTGTGTACTAATTAACAAAGTGACCTTGGACATGTTACTACACACCACCAAGGGCCATTTTCATTGGAAAATTATTGGTAAATTGGTAAATTAAAACAAATGTGGAGGCCACTGGTAATTATTCTTTTCAAGTTAATAAATAAATGGATCAATTTCTCTGGTTTAAAAGACAAAAGACAAGGTTGACTTTTATTTCTTTCAAGGGCTATATTTATCATATTCACATTCATAATTTTTCATATTACTATTTTCTCTACAGCTGTATTCAGTTGAGGTGCACCAACATGAATTTCACTGAAGATCCTATTCAATAGTACAATATTTTTTTTGTAATTGGCAGGTTAAAAATATCTATTTAAGACATAGTTGAATACAAATTTCAAAATGTTCCCTGTAAGATACTTGTTTTTATATTCCTAATGAGGAAAGTGGGCAGGAATAGATTTTACTAAATGTATTATAGAGTCGAGAAAATCCAGTATGTGGCAGTCATAAATTGTTTTCCTAGTGCTGGCTTTAGATATGGGGAAATTGAGGGCTGGGGAAACGTGACATCATGGTCAAGTCCATACAGAACATGTACACGCCATTCAGGCATACAAATTTGCTACATAAAACGTTTATACAAGACATTTATCTTTGTGGTCTACTATCTGAAAAAGAAACATCAAATTCTTCCAAGTTTTTTTCTAATAACAAACTAATAACATAATTTGTACATGTGCTGTAATTTACTGTCCCTTCCCTCTACATAAGCAATGCATTAATTTGCTTTTTAGGTACTTTGTTGGGAAGTAGAAGAATGTCAGACGACAATCATCATTCATTTGAGATCGCCATAGCTGAGTTATAATTATGTGGCAGAAAACAAAGGCAAAGAGTTTCTCTCAGACGGTGCAGACCCTACCAAATGTCTTCAAGCATACCAAAAAACAAAGACGCAGAGGAAAGTGGTAGGGATGTTTAAGCAGAGAGTGGCAAAAAATCTTAGAAAGAGTTAATATAAACTAAAAGCAGACTTTCTTCAAAAATTTATAACATTTACAAAACTAGTAAATTTACAAAATTTATAATATTTCATTTATAGTTAAGGTCAACCATCAAATATTGAAACAAATTAAGTAAACAGAAGAATATAATAATCATGGATTGGTAGACTCAGTATTTTAAAGATGTTAATTGTCTCAAATTGATTAAGTCTGATCCCAAGTAAAATTTTGGAAGTTTTTTTTTTTAAACTGACAAATTAAATCTAAATTATATGTTGTAATAAAATGGGCACGAATAATGAGATAATCTTAAAGTTGGAGATTAAAGATGTCAAGTATTATTATAAAACTACATTAAGGTGACGTGGTATCAATGCCAAGACAGACCAGTGGAACAGGGTAGAAGATATGGAATGAACTCACACATTTGAGGTTTTTTACCTTTATCTTGCAATGCATTGAAAGAAAGATGGTCTTTCCAGTACATGGTACTTAAATATATACTTCTCTCTCTCTCTTTCCTTATCTCTCTCTCTTGAAAATGTTTCTGTTTTGTTAGCTTAGTGAAGGAGATAACCAATACAATTATAATGAAATTTTACATGAAAGCACATTGAGAAATAAAAAGTACTATAAAATGCACAATAATATGTCATTGTTATTATTGGGAGTTTTTATTTAAGAAACAAATTAGAAAGTATGTATAGAGCAGCATTAGTAAGCGAGAAAAGTATTGTTGCAAATTTAAATAATTTAATATATGTTAAATTTTATGAGGCTATTTCAATCTCCTGAATGCTTAATTAACTGAAATTTTTGCTTTGGTGTCTTTAAAATTTAATTAAAAAACCTCAACATGTATTATATGTTCATAATTTGTAAATAAAAGTGGTACTACAAGGCTTATAATAAAAATTTCCTGTCCTCTGCTCCAAATTTGCCAACTCTCTTATTCTGCTCCATAACGACAACTACTTTCACAACTTGTTTCTCCCAACATGTATTTCTATACAATCAATAACACACATCTTCCTCTATTTCTTTTTTCTAATTTTGTAAGTCATTTGTTGATTTTCACTTTAAGTGATGAGGCCTCATTCACTTTGTCAAAGCCAAAATTGCACCAAAGTTAAACAGGCAAAGATGACTTTTTCAAAGATATTGCAATAGGACAGAGAGACCAGAACTTGGTCTGAATTCAGCTTCCCTGAAATAATGCACTGGAGAGGTTTTTTGAGCTGAGGTGGGGGTTTCCAGGCCATATGTGTTTGTTAACTGGCTTTATCCAGTGAAAAGCAAGCTTCTCATATTTTCACAGCAGAGGTAGTTTCACTGCTTGGAGTCAGGCACCTGCAGAAGTTAGGCTCTAACCCTCTCACAGAAACTGGAAGACAGGGGTGCTATCTACATTGATGATTATGTTTAAGAAATGGTTTGCCAGGTCCTGGGCAAGGTTTTAATGGTTTATAAAACAGGCAAGAAGATTTTAAAAATGTTTACACCCCAAAGGGGGAGAGAAAATATTTACAGTGAAAAGTTTCTAAAGTAAATGCTCTAAGAAAAGAGAGGTCATGGCCTAAAGTCAGGAAGAAGCTTGTCTAAAATTTAGTCAGGCTTTGCAAATCATTAAGGCCATCTTGGTCAACTTATACTACAATTCTTGACCAGTTATTTCTTTTCTGATAATTAAGGGACCATTTAAATTTTAAGAATGTACTTATAGCAGGGAGTCTTCCTTGTATGATGATAAGCCTATGAGTGCAGTCATTTTGGGATGGGCAGATAGCAGATAAGGGGTACAGGAGAAGATGAAGAGACAATCAAGATAAGAGTGTCTTAGAATATTTGACAGTTCTTTAAAAAGAGTTGGCTTTGAAGTTTAATCTTGCTTGCCCGTAAAGTAAAACATATGCACTCTCATGGTTACAAATAATATTTCAGACTTCTTTTTTACCGAAGAAGTGAGAATCAGATTACTATTTCACAGAGGTATATGGGACTTTATCCTAAGAAATATGGTATTCTCATTTTTTATTTAAATTCAATTAGCCAACATATAGTACATCATTAGTTTTTGATGTAACGTTCAACGATTCATTAGTTGCGTATAACACCCAGTGCTCATCAATCACATCACGTGCCCTCCTTAATGCCCATCACCCAGTTACCCCATCCCCCCACACATCTCCTTTTCCACAACCGTCAGTTTGTTTCCCAGAGTCCAGAGTCTCTCATGGTTTGTCTCCCTCTCTGATTTCTTCCCATTCAGATTTCCCACCCTTCCCCTGTGGTCCTCTGTGCTATTGTTTTTGTTCCACATATGAGTGAAACCATATGATGATTGACTTTCTCTGCTTGGCTTATTTCACTTAGCATAATCCCCTCCAGTTCCATCCATGTCGATGTAAATGTAGGTATTCATCCTTTCTGATGGCTGAGTAATATTCCGTTGTATATATGGACCACATCTTCTTTGTCCATCCATCTGCTGAGAAAGTCACAGGTAAAGGCTTAAGAGACAAGGCAGTGTATTAAAGGACATGATTTGGAGTAGGTTACTTGGATCTGGACTTTGAGATGTTTCCTTCAATTTTTCCTCCTTTCTTCTTTTTCCTCTCTTGTCTATTCAGTAACTCATTCACTAATGTCATCAAAAGGCAAACCCCTTCAATCGATCTAGAACACAGATGGTATCATTCAAATGGCTTTGTTATATAACTTGTATTTATAGGTGGGTGATGAAGAAGAAGCTTCTTTCTAGTGACTTAAACTTTATGTCATTAATTTTTGTCACCAAATTTCCTGCAGAAGAAATAATCTTGGATAGATCTCTTTAAATGAATAGATCAGATGACTAATAGAATTAGGATGCCAAATATTTATCCCTAAGTATACTATCTTTTTATAGATCTGTTCACAAGTAACTTTGCTGTCCCAAACATTCATCAGAAAAAGTTGAAGCTATTTCCAAAAATATCTAATAGTTGGAGGAAAGTTATTTTTGCTTTAGTATTCATAATTTTCAATCACTTGAAAGATGATAATTAAGTGGCCATAAAATATTCCCATAAAACTGGGAATAAAAGGAAAAAGATTATGTACACAAGAGCACAAACATCTCTGCTATATTTAGTTGTTTTCCACATGTTGTTTTGACTTGTTTTCTTTCCATACGTCAGAACTCTCTAACGGTATGAGCAGACATATCTTACTTTTTGCTTTTCACCTTGAGTTCTATGAGAATAAAAATGAAAGGTCTACACTTTGCAGAGGGTTCAGTGGAAAATCCTGACAATCAGCCAGGGCCACTTGAGAGACAATTTCTAATACAGCTGCTGAATCATTTCAACAAGATTGTGTGAACTAGATGTGATACTTAGCTCAACTTTAAAAGAACGTATGTTTTGTGCATGATCATTCATTATCTTTGCACATACCTGAGGAACAATTCACTTCCAGTTTAATATAAAGTCTGTTGAAACAGCATCGGGTAATAAATATGAATATATATCAGTTCAAACTGGAAAGCACTATATTTTATATTAATTTTATATTTAAAATATCAAGAAACGGGTAAGAGGGGGAAGTATGCCATCTAGATAAATTTCCATAGTAGTTTGACAATTTTCACAACTATAATTAAAAGCTTGTTGAATATTAATTATCCTTAGAACATTTTTCCTTGAAAATGTAAATATGTATAACTCTGAAGGTCCCTGCCTTTTGGAATGGTAAAAATAATGTATATAAACTGTTATATGCAACTGGATGAATCGTTGAACACTACATCAATTCTAATGATGTACTCTATGTTACCTAATTGAACATAATAAAAATAAATTTAGAAAAAGGAAAAAATAATATATATAACTACATCTGAAGATTATCATTTGCTTTTAAATAAAACAAGATCTTGTATTTTATTTTTTGGAATCACATTGATACTTGTTTAAGGTGATGTTACTGCACAGGGCACTGATGGGAAAGCTAAAGCTAACAGAATTAATTCTATGTTTAATTTTGAATTATGTAAAAAGAACAAACCCTGCTTTTTTTAACTTTTTCTATATCAAAGCATATTATTAAACATTTAATATTAACTATTCAAATTTATGTTGAAATTTCATGCTTTGGGTGTCCTAGGCTATTATGCCCAAAAAGGAAAATAACTGCACACATTAGAAACTTGTGTACTGGAAAAATGTTAGATTATGGAATTGGAAGCTTGTTTGTGATTGGCTAATTATACAAGGGTTGTCATGGTGTTTAAGCAAGTTTCACTTAAGTAAGATTTAATTAAGACCGATTTAAAATCAGAAGCTCAGACACACATATAGACACTGCACCATTTTCTGGTTGTTAGCAATTCCTGATAACCTTAGGAAGACCTTGATTTGATTCCCAGAAATTAATGTGTCCTCTTGGCAAGCTCTGGCATCCCTGGTGAGACTTGCAATGACACATTCGCTGACATCAGAAATAAAAACACCTCATAAAATTAGAGATAGTTAAGACTAAAGTAAAAAGAGAACTGTCAGAAAATTATTTAATGATTTTGAATAATCACTGATTACCATCAACACGTTATTATATTTATAAAGAGATGAGCATTATAGTAACTTCAAAATCCTTTACTAACTTTGTTAAAAGTAAACCTTAAAAAGGCAAAGTCATAAGCAGAAATAAAATAATGATTATTTAAAATTAATATTGTTTTATGATTTACAGCACAATATTTGAAAAATATCTTTGTTACATCATTGACAAATAAGTGTTTTTAACTCCATATAATTAAGAAAATATTTATAAGGTTTTTTAAACATTTGTGTGTCCCAGTTTCTAGAATTAATATGCTAATATGTATCTACATGGAAAAGTATTTTTAATAAAATAGATAGTTCTATGATGTGTTTCCTATAGTGGGAGTAATGTGAGAAAATTCCTTGAAAATTCCTTTTCTATTATCATAATAGTAGTTACAGTAATAATAAAATTCAATGATAACAATAATGATGACTATAGCAACAAAAATGAATCTATTAATTTAAGAACTTAATCAAATACCAGGAAATAGGCTGAGAGCTTAAAATAAATTTTATTTTTTAACTATCCCAATAATCCCACAGGTGGGTATCAATCTAGTATCTTCTTGCAAAAAAGGAAACTGAGGCGTGGAAATATTAAGTATATAGTCCAAGATGACACAGCTAGAAGGTGAAAGTCAGTATATTAAAAGAAAAGTAAATATGTGTGTGTTTTCCCAGATAGTACGCACATGCCTGGACATACATACACACACACATATTATATGTAAACACATGCACATAAATAATTATATATTAACCTAGAAGTATACCATGAAATTATAAAAGTGGTCAGTTTTTGAGAAGGGAAACTGAAAAGCAAGAGTAGGAGAACTGTTATCTATTCTTTATTATTTAAGTTGTTTCAGATAAGTGCAAATATACCCAGTTATTTTCATATATATGTGTATGAGTATTTTTCAAATATATTTCACCCAACCCCTACCCACCTCTCCTCTCAAACCACCTGTTTTTTCTCTGTATTTAAGAGTGTGTATTTTTGTTTGTCTCTTTTTTTCTTTGTTCATTTGTTTTGTTTCTTAAAGTCCACATATGAGTGAAATCGTATGGTATTTGTCTTTCTCTGACTGACTTATTTCACTTAGCATAATACCCTCTAGGTCCATCTATACTGTTACCAATGACAAGATTTCATTCTTTTTTTATGACTGAATAACATTCTATTGTATATATACACCACGTCTTCTTTATCCATTCATCTATGTGTAGACACTTCAATTGCATTCATATCTTGGCTATTGTAAATAATAGTGCAATAAACATAGGAGTGCATATATCTTTTCAGTTTACTGTTTTCATTTTCTTTGGTAAATACCCAGTAGTGAAATTACTGGGTCGTATGGTGATTTCATTTTTAATTTTTTGAGGAACCTCTATACTGTTTTTCACAGTGGCTACACCACCCTGCATTCCCAGCAGTGTACGAGTGTTCCTTTTTCTCTAGACGCTCGCCAACACTTGTTATTTTTTGTGGTTTTGATTTTAGTCATTCTGACAGGTGTAAGGTGAAATCTCATTGCTGTTTGGCTTGTATTTCCCTGATGATTACATGTGTCAGTGATATGAATGTCTTCTTTGGAAAAATTAGGTATTCTGTTCATTTTTAATTGGATTATTCTTCTTTTTCAGTCTTAAGTTGTATGAGTTTTTCAATATTTTGCGTATTAACCTCACTAAATACATGTGTATTTTAAAGAAATACTCTAATCATATCCTCTAATGATACTATATCCATAAAATATTATAACATATGTAATGCTATATTAACATATAGTGTATATTGTGAGTATATGTGTATGTGTGAGAGAGAGAAGAGAGAATGAGTATGCTACCCATCGGAGTTTATATCAGAACTTAGAACAGAATCTCATAAATATTAAAGAACCAAGTAGGCATTAGCTATTATTGTTATTACACAGGTGGTAGAAATCTACTATCTTCATATTTAGATACATATGTATTCTAGCTATAGTCTACTCACTTAAACTGCATTTAAATAACTAGCTTTGTCCTGAAGAAAATGTTTTTTGTCGGCTTTTGTTACTCTCTTTATCACTGACATTTTAAAATTTCTAATGAGTAATGAGTAATTTACTCAAAAATTCTATTGCTCTTGGCCATTTAAATAAATGTTGGTGCTTACTGGTAATGACCCAAGAGTTTGACAACCTAGGCAGCTATGCATTAATCATTTTAGGGACTAACCACAAGATGGCAGTGTTCTCAGAGAACTATATGATTCTAGATAGTGAAGAGCCACACATATTCCCACTGGACTGCTCTTACTTAAAATGATCAAATAATTATTTCAAGATGTTATTCAGATGGACAATGATTGACAGAAAAATCTGCCATGATACCATATATCTTTTTTTTCCTATAAAGTGATCAAATATAATGAGGAATATTTGGATTGATTAGGTAGGAAAAAATGGTCTACCAGATATTAAGACATAACAGAAACAATGGTATTGTAAAGCAGAATGGTTCAAATAGAGTGAGTACAGAGAAAGCATGATAACTTATTTATTATTTATTCTGGATAAATAAAATAATTAGAAGAACCAGTAAGAGACACTGAAGAGATGACAAAAGTGAGAGGATAAGGGGATGTTTTAAGTAATGATTTCTTCAACTTGCACAGGAGCATGAAATTGTCATGTGTTCTGATCTTATTCATGCTTTAACTTTAAATTAAATGATTAAAAGCGATTGGAAATTCACCAAAAGAGTTAAATATCAGTTTTCATTGTTAGAAACTCTTTAATCCTTCTGATAGGTTAATGATATTTTCAAATAAGATAAACCAAAAGCAAACAAAGAAAAACTGTATTAACAACACAATAACAAAAAAGAGAGAGGGATACAGGCAATAACAGAATCCTAGATAGGGATCTGAATTTAAAAATGCTTATTTTATGCCATTTTTACTCTTAAAATTTACTCTTAACAGTTTTACTCATCCACTCTTGTAAATATTAATCTTATTCCTTCACTCCTTTCTGTCCAAAATTAAAAATAAATAGAAGCTGTAAATATAATTTTCTAGTTTCTTTCTTCTCTAATATACATACCACAATTGATGGGTATTATGGTTCTTTTTAGCACTTATTCCTAACGTTCTCCTTATTAATTAACAATGTATTTCTTTATCTATTTATCCTCTATTTCATCATAACTTGGTTTATAGCCTCTTTTTCGGTCTTACAATAATAAAAATTATTTTGAAAAATTAAAAAAAATTAAGAGAATTTTTAAGTGCTTTGAAACAGATTTCTGTTACTTAGTACCATCTTATTTATATATCATTCTCTTGTAGTATGTAAAATGTTGGACGTGATTTAAGAAAATGCAATGTGTCATAGGAATATTTTATCTTATTACAGATTTTGAAATTAGAAGAAGACATGACTGATAGAAGAAAAATAATAATCTTTGTAAATCACAGGCACAATTACAAACAAAATGTCTTGGAAATTATTCCCCTATAGGGAAAATACCATTGTTCACTAGATTCTGGAAAGCTCTATTTACACTAAATAACAAAAAAGAGTGAGTGAGCAAGTGAGAGAGAGAGAGAGATAAATAGAGAGAGAAAGGATCATGGACATACTATTTCCTTGTCTTTTATTTATTAATGCAGTTTTCCCATATTGAAGTAGCCAATGATAATTATCAAATGATCAGATCTGATGAGATAATACAGCACGTGTGCCTTCATTTGTTTCACTTACAATATAATCATCTCCATAGAACCATTCTACATGTAATTTAACATTAAAAAAGTGTCTACTTATGTATATATAAGAGGACTGAAGCATTCTATGACTTGTTTCTCCAAACTTGTTCCTTCTTTTCTGATTGGATAACTGACTTATTAAGAAATTTCTCAACTGGTTCCTTTGGATAATGCATGCATTTGCTCTCTTGATTTTATCCAGCTTTCGTTTTCTCCATAACCTTATTCTCCCCATAGTGCATTCAACTTTTCATCCTTTGACTTCTTCTCCATCTAACAGATAACTCTTCTAGTTCTTTTGTTTGAAATCCAACTCAGAGCCAAGCTTCACTAAACCCACAGCCAGTAACTTGGCTACACACGGTTGGCTTTGCATCTGGAAATACCCTTAAATTCCTTCTCTTTTTCTTCCCTTTGCCATTTTCCTGTACCAGATATCGTTTCTCCCTGCAGTAAGCTCCGAAAATAGCCTTCTTGCATTTACTTTCTACTCCAGTCATTCTGCTAATTTGCCATTAACGTTTTATATCTAAAAATACACATTCATTCAGCTGGCATTTCTGAGTACTTACTATTTGCCAATCACACGGTAGCACAAAATACAACTTTACAGTGTCCCTGCCTTCATGGAGTTTAATCAAAACAAATTAAATCATTCACATTTTTCTTTGAGTAATCTTTTTTAAATTTAATTTTATTATGTTATGTTAGTCACCATACAATACATCACCAGTTTTCGATGCAGCGATCCACGATTCATTGCTTTCCTACAACACCCAGTGATCCATGCAGTACGTGCCCTCTTTAATACCCATCACCGGGCTAACCCTTCCCCCCACCCCCTTCCCCTCTAAAACCCTCAGTTTGTTTCTCAGAGTCCATAGTCTCTCATGGTTCATCTCTCCTTCCGATTTCCCCCCTTCATTTCTCCCTTCCTTCTCCTAATGTCCTCCAAGCTATTCCTTATGTTCCATAAATAAGTGAAACCATATGATAATTGAGTAATGTTAATCTGATTTTATATTTTACAAAATGATGGTGACTTCCATTAAAATGTTGGGTCCTAAATGATAGAAACAGCTGGTTACCATTGATGTTTCTCTACAACAGGGGCTCCAGCTCACTTCCTTGCAAATAGCAGGCACACAATTAATTTTATTCATTTATTTTTAAATGAATTAGCTAGATTTAATTTCACATAAACAAATTTGAAGCACATGATTTTGAAGAAAGTAATATCAATGTTTCTATTTCTTCAGTTATAATGCAGATATGTTTTAAAAATTTACTACTGGTGCACTCACATGAAAACTACATATTTTATATTTGTTAAATATTGTTTTAAAGACTCTTAAAATAATACATTTTTATTCTGATTATAGAAATAAACTGATGAAGGCTAAAGAAAAAAAGAGGAAGAAATGACATCCACATGTTTGGAGAATTAATATAAAGTTTGATTCATCATCTTGTCTTCCTTTCCAGGCTATGGTATAATGCTTTATTTTCCAAATTTTATTTTAGCAGTAGAATTTTTCTCTCCTCTCAATAACATCACATAATTTAAGTAGAACACAGTGAAAATGCTCTATTGAAGACAAAGAACTCTGTTCAGTGTCCCATCCCAAAGAAGTCTCCTTGGTACTACCGTACAGTTTTTTTTTTTTTTTTTTAAGATTTTATTTATTTATTTGTTAGATGGAGAGAGCATGGGTGAGAGAGAGTGAGCGAGAGTACAAGCAGGGGGAGCTGCAGGCAGAGGGAGAAGCAGGCTCCCCGCCGAGCAGGGAGCCTGATGCGGGACTCGATCCCAGAGCACTGGGATCATGACCTGAGCTGAAGGCAGCCGCTTAACCGACTGAGCCACCCAGGCGTACAGTTTTAAGACAACCAAAGACCACTTTTTTAAAATCACTTCTCTAGGAAAACCCTGGCATGGCATTAAGTAAGTCAGCTTTTTTGTCTGGAAGTGATAAGGATTGGTGGGTGGGTGGGTGCATATTTTCAGCTGCAAATAACCCATCCATAGTTGACATTTTTACTGCCTAGGCAGAACCATTAAGGCAAACTTTATATATACCCCTCCAGAGATTTTAGTTATTCAAAAGATAATACAAAATCATATGTGAATGGCATATCAATTTGCTCATAAGAATGTTTTTGAATGCCTTGTTTGGTTGTGTATACTTGCATAAGTTGTTTTACAGAAAAAAAACTATAATTAAGATCTTTAAGTGTGGGTACGTGGCTAATGAGCGGTACTTTCAAAAAGTAGGAGTAAAAACAACAAAAAAACCCAAAAAGAGCTCTGCAATTCCTTACTGATGAGGATACCAGCCACAGAACAACTTAGGGCCAGATTAAAAGAAATGAAGAGATCTGGGTCATTTTCAGACAGTTAAAGGAAGACTGAGAGGCATATAAATTCTGTTTAAAACTATTAGACCTAGAAGCAAAAGCCTGCTTTCAAAGTCAAGCTTTTTGTCTGTCTGTGGTGGGTAGAGTGACATTGCAGCAATTTGTCTCTCTGTTTCATATCCACAGCTTTACGATGGGGACACCTATGTTTATATCAGAAGTAAATGCTTGTGATGATAAAAAGGTATGTGAAAATATGAGACACTCCAGTAAGGACTATTTGCATAAAAGTCTATGAATGATGGAAAATATGCTAGAAATAATTTGTCTGAACAAGCTTTTGGATTGTTCACATTTTTGAAAGTCGGTACCAACAAAGACAAGTTATATGTGACACATCCCACTTCTGATATTCTTCCTTTAGTTTTGATAACATGTAAGTGGCCCCTTAAACTACAATATTCTCAGAAGTATCCCTGATACCAATTGTCATCATGTATCTTCAGCTCTCTAGAGAATGGGCAGCCTAGTCACTTCTTATTAAGTAAGTTTTTGATTATCCAAGGTAGTCTCTGTCCCACTTATCAGAGATGATAAGGGCTCTCTTGTAACGGGAAAAAAAAATGACCCAGTATTGCACTGTTTCTTTTCTTCCAAAAAGTTATATAATCATTCATTAAAACCTTTCTTATTTTGACATTAGTTTAAGAAAACACCTTTAATAATCTGAATGATATTAATAGAGAAATCAGAAAGTGTCCTATTTTGAGTCAAGAATTCACCAATGGAGAATCTTATACACTCTATGGGAACAAGTAGTTTGGGTGGGTAATTTACTGAAAATGAAAGGGCATTAAAATCAAAGCAAAGGGGCGCCTGGGTGGCTCAGTCATTAAGCCTCTGCCTTTCGGCTTAGGTCATGATCCCAGGGTCCTGGGTTGGAGCCCCTGCATTGGGCTCCCTGCTCAGTGGGAAGCTTGTTTCTCCCTCTCCCACTCCTCTGCTTGTTTTCCCTCTCTCACTGTGTCTCTTTCTGTCAAATAAATAAATAAAATCTTTAAAAAATAAATAAATAAAATCAAAGCAAAATCCAAATACTTCTTGGGGTACTTGAGTGGCTCAGTCAGTTAAGCCACAGGCTCTTCATTTCTGCTTAGGTCAAGATCTTGGGGTTCTGGGATCAAGCCCCACAACAGGCTCTGTGCTCAGTGGGAATTCTGTTTGTCCCTCTGCCACTCCCCCAACTTGTGCTCCCCTTGTGTGTCTCTCTCAAATAAGTAAATAAAATCTTTAAAAAAAAAATCCAAAAACATCTTTATTATGAATTTCTCTATCCAAGTGTAGGTTTCTTGCCTTAATTTTATCTGCAGTATGCTGTTGTAGAAGTGATAGCATGAAATGTTGCTAATATATTATTTAGTCAGTTTTGAGCCTACCGATATTGAATTAACGTTAAATTTTTCATGTAGAAACTAAGATGGCTGTTACCAGATCTTAAGCAAATATTAAGTGCTTGGAAGGAAAGTAACACTACTAGAAATAATTAACATGTTAAAAGTTTCATTAAGCTATAGTTTGGTTTAGAAAATTGGCTTACCATGTTTTTAATTTTTAAAATTGAGTAAAAATACCAACTTAGTAACTAGGACAATTTGGTAAAATATATGATTTTTCTCTTTAAATGTGTGTATTTTTGTGTGAGTGTATGTGTGTGTGGGGGGGGTGTTTAGCATGGAATGATTTCATAACTCTTTATCTTTTCTTAAGATTTATTTTATTTATTTGAGAGAAAGAAACAGAAAGAGAGAGAGAGTGTGTGTGTGGGAGGGGAGGCAGAGGGAGAGGGAGAGAGAAACCTAAGCAGACTCCCGCTCTGTGCAGAGCCCAATATGGGGCTTGATCTCCCAACATGAGATTAGAACTGAGTCGAAACCAAGAGGTGGACACTCAACCCAATGCTCTACCCAGATGCCTCTCTCTTCATTCATTTTTAAGTACCATGCTCATTTTTTAAAATTTTTGTAAATTTCATGCTATTTTTATTTCCTTTGCTTTCATTTTCAACAAAACGTTTATTTTTGCCACCCTTTATTATCCTAAAGGTTCTGAAAACTCTGAGTAAAAAAAAAATCTATGAAAAAAATCTATGAAATCTGTGAGTGTTCAACAAAGAAAATTATTTAGAGCAAACTGATTTTCAAAAAAAGTGATGAGAGGGCACATTTGGCTTTTCAGGTATCCAGAAAATAAACTATTTACAAAAATTGAAATCCTTATTTTCATTTTATTTACTATTTATTTTACTACTTTTATGAAAACAATGCCTTTTTATATAAAATTATGAAATACAGTTAAAAAGGAGATTTTTGAAAATCGATAATTTTACTCTACCAGAAACTATTTAAAACATTGATATATAGCCTTTTAAATATATTTTATAACTAGTCACTCATTCCTCATTCACTGTCATTAAATAGACATTCAACACACAGATTTATTCTTCAGATTTGATCAGTACTCATTAGAGGAAATTTAAGGGTAAAAATTATGTTTCTTTTTAGGCATTTTAATTCCCCATGCCTGTGGAAATCAGAGTTCCCATTGTCATCGCAGGAAAGCCTATGACTATATTGCTATTTTCCCCTGGAAATGGAATATGGGATTATATTGTTATATGTGCTCTTATAATATATGTAAGATGTATACCAATTTTAGAAGCTCTGCATATTTCCATGCAATCTCTACGTATGAAAAACTAAAATTCTAACTTTCCATTATTGTCAACAGCACAGATGGAAAAGATTTCATTAAAACAATGTAGAAATAAAGGCCAAAAAATGTAAATGAAATATTTAAAAATGCATAAAAGTGATAAAGTTAACAAGAACAACTAAAATCAAAATAACATAATTAGGCATCGCTTATTGATGAAATCATTTTATAAAATATATCTATCAATATACTTTTAATATTATTGCTAATAGTGATCAATACTTAGTAAGAAAAAAACCCTTTAATCACATAGGAACTAAGCAAAAAAATGACAAATTGGTCTCACATTAACCTAAGCCAAAATCATTAACCTCAATATTTCATGAACTTTATTCCAAATACTAGTTTATTCACATATCTGAAAGAGACAAAAAGAGAGAAACAGGTTTGGTATTTGTCAGTGTGCTTGTGATATATATTTTTTGTAAATTATTCATTAAATTTTCTCCCTGGAATATGTATGAATTTTTTATTTGTGAAAGATCCTGACAGCTTTAAACATTTCCAGCATGACTCTTGGGTAACCTTGGGCCCCACAACTATTCCTCCCGAGCACCTTCCACCATTTTGCTAAACCCAAATGGCCAAAATGACAGCTGCTCAAACGCAAAAACAATCCATCCCCCTTATAAGGATGATTTTTGAACAACTATTATGGAAACTGGCTGAGCTTCAGCTGCTCCCTCTGGCTAAAGTCTACCTTTCTTCCCCAAGGTAGGCCAGTCTTTCTGGGTTGTGGTCAGGCCATGGCATTGGGGACTACAGCTGATGCCTAGAAGGGCTCCAGTTAATGTTGCTTCTATGGTTTTTGGTGTGACTTGGAGGGGGCTGGATCTGCTGCTTCTACTCCAAGGTGATTTATTCAAAGCTAAAGTGCACAGGACCTATACCTTTGTTATCTTTCTTTCTCAGGTCTTGCTTCTAACCCCTGCTCTACATCCTTCTGTGGAATACCACCTAAACTTGACTCTTTCTCTTTAGAGTTCTTGGGATAGGCCTCTTGATCTAAATTGTTTTCACTATTCAGGACTTGTTATGGATGAAGTGAGATGTGGAACTGAGATTAATGGAGTCTTTTTATGTTATGGATGAAGTGAGATGTGGAACTGAGATTAATGGAGTCTTTTTATCTATCTTTTTTTTATTCTTTTTATTTTAGTATCGACGATCAGCTGTCAGTCAATGAAACTCCCATTCGGTGTCCAGCATCTTACATGTACAAATGTTATGGTGCCACAGCACTAAATACTGAAGCTTTTATAGGATTTTACCAACAATGATTTAAAATTTCAGTGGCCACTTGGGGAACTTGAAATTAAAGTAATTCACCTATGTCACAACTTAGATTTAAAGGGTTCAAAGACTACAATTATTCCATGGACAGCATAATTATTTATTGATAGGAAGAGTCTTCTAAACCACAGGAAAATTCTGAAATTGCATCCCTGAAAGACTCCTTTTAAAAAGCTAACAAAAATATGAAGAATCTGAAATCAAAACTCAAATTCTCCTTTCTTTCTTCTGACTCAACCCCAGACTGGCCATCCATCATTCCCCTTATATCTTGACTTATTCTTCTCCACTCATATTAATATTCTATTTCTGCATAACAAAATACCACACACTTAGCAATTTAATACAACATCCATTTATTACCTCATTGATCTGTAGGTAAGAAATCCAGTTGAGCTCCTTTGGGTCCTCTGTTTCTGAACTCACAAGGCCATAGTCAAGTGGTCTGCCAGGCTGCACTTTAATTTGGAAGCTCACTGTGGCTATTGGCAGAATTTGTCCCTTCAGTCAGAGGAATGAGGTCCCCATTTCCTCGCTGGCTTCCGCAGTCCACTTAATTCATTTCCCAAAGTGCCTTCCATCTCCAACCCACCAGCAATAGCACATCCATTCTCTCTCAAGCTTCAGATGTCTCTGATTGCCTTTTTTGTCACTAGTCGAAGAACATTATCTATTTTCAAAGGCTCATATAATTAGGCTAGGCCCACCCTAACACTCTCCCTATCTTAAAGTCAACTGATCAGCAACCTCAGTTACATCTGCAAAATGCCTTTTGTCATGTAAAATAATGTAATCTCCAAGGTAACATCAGGAGGTCAACATCTAGAATTCTGTCTCCTACACCATGGCTTTGTATCTTCAGTACTTTCATGGAACCTCTCTTCCTTCCTCTACCATACCCTCTCACTGGGCAGCATTTCTTCTTGATTTCTTATACTGTGGTCAGACATGAGACCTATCTTGTTTGTCTTATGATATTAAAGCTTGGTTAAAATTATATTGAAATAATTTAGTTGAGAACTTTCCAAACCCTCATGAGGAGGAATGAAAGTTCACAAAATATAGGATTTTTCTAGCGGCTTGTAACAAGTCTTAAGTTGAACCCATCATCTTTTAGGCACAAGAATTATGAAAAAAAAACAAACTGGTTAAGGAAGACACGATGGATTGAGACCCAAATGAAATTAAATATATGTATCAAAGTTTGACCGAGGATGGATAGAAAAAATACAAAAGTAGAAGATAACCTCTTAGTATCTCATGCTGAGATTTTTGCTGTCAATACTGATTGATCAATATCGAATGCCGTAAAGTGGAGAAACGTAAAAGCCCAGATTTTAAAGGCTATTTCACTTCTACCTTCAGAGAATATTCCATTCTTATTCAGGGAGAAAATATTGCTACTGGCCTATCCACTCTCTTTGGGGATGGTATTAATCCTGAAACATCAAGAGATTGCTGTGCACTTCAAACATACTTTGATTTAGAAAGAAACATTAGACTCCAATTAATAGCTCTTCTGATTAAGCATTTACATGAACACATGCTCATGTCTAAATCAGGAAAGACAAATGTACCTATAGTTTTTGTACAGGCAATGGTCACTGAAAGAACAATTATTCTGCCTTCACTTGAAAGACAGACTCTAAGTAGACAAAGGACAAACTTTGTCTGACAGAATTAACACCTCTCTGAGGAATTAGTTGCCCTGGTCAGCCCACAATTTCCCTTAATAAAAATGGAAACATTTCAATGCAACTGCAAATACAAAATGTTCTGTTTCTATTTGATACTCTGTCTAGCCTCTCTACCATAAGCCTTATTGCTTTTCCCATCATTTGTCCTTGGAGTAGCAAACAGATTTTACAAGTAGGAATCTCAAATGACCCTCAGACTTTGAATTTGTCTCAGGCACTTCCTGCCTCTCTGGGCTTTGCCGTTAGCAGAATGTTTTTAGCATAGATCCATTTTGCATACAGCATACTACTATTAAATATGGACTACAAGGCCTCCTTCTGAAACATTCAGGAAAATAATCTCAGACTGTAGTTTAATAATGTCTCAAACCGAGTATTTTCTATCTGATGTCTCTCTTACCAATATCTCTCCTACCAATGTCTCAGAATTTAAATCTGACCATAATAGCATCCGGGCCCAAGAAAGAAGGTATGGTACATATGAGGGACCATGAACCTTTAAGGATCTAGCTGATCTGGATATTCCTTTGCTGAAACTGGCCCCATGCTCATTTATTTATTTTTTTTTTAAAGACTTTATTTATTTATTCATGAGAGACAGAGAGAGAGAGAGAGAGGCAGAGGGAGAAGCAGGCTCCCAAGGAGCAGGGAGCCCGATGCGGGACTCGATCCCAGGACCCCGGGACCATGACCTGAGCCGAAGGCAGACGCCCAACCATCCGAGCCACCCAGGCGCCCCCCATGCTCATTTAAAAACAAGACTATTGAAGGACTGCCACCCATAGACACTGCCTATGTCTCCCCTGTCACACATATTAGAGTGTTTCTTTTTCAAAGATTAAATGTTATTCTTGAATTTTCTGGCTAATTACCAAAGGCTCCTTGGATAATTCTTCAGTCAAATACTGTTAGAATACTGGTCATGGGACACTGCTGACATTGAATTCTTAACTTTTTTGAATTAGCTAGCCCAAAATGTGACCTGACAAAAATGGTCACAAATTATATCTTGCCCTGGACAGTTTGTATTCTGTAATATAAACACTCCCTTTTAAAATCCCCTTACTCATGAGCTTCCACATTGCCATGAAACTTTCTTTCTATTTGTACATGAAAGATCATAAGATTTTGTGTTCTATCTCATCAGAACAATAAAAATCACAGACCCATTGTTTACTGATCCTGTAGGAAAGGCCTATCCTCTTATTTAGGCACAACTGCAACAAACTCCAAGTTAACTGAGACTTCTGATAACTAAAATCTTAACATCTCCACATAACCTCTTACTCCATCACATCATTTGGACATTTTTCTTCTACTAGACTGAACTCCTACAAAATCCTTCTTCTCTTCCCTATACATATTCACATCCATTGCTGTAAGATTCTAAACCCTACAGATCATTTTCCCCTGTCAGTGGATAGTACACCTTGGGATATTCATGCACTCATGAGGAATATTTTTGGCTTCAAACTTCCCTGAAATCTCTTTTGACAATAGCTTCTATTTGAAATTTGAACATGGAGGTTTTTAATCTGGATTTGGAAACACAGCCAACTCAATTTGCTTGAATCCAGCTTTCCAAGGGCCAAATCTTCAGTGGTTTGTCAGACTGTAGTTTTTATTGAAACCATCAGTTAACTACAGAGTTAACTGAGAGAGAGAGGAAATGTCTATACAGACATCAGATAATCCCTCCAAGTAGGTAATGATTTTGCTATACTTTAGAAGCAACACAGCCTCTTAATTGCAGCTGCTACCTCCATTAAATATCACAATTATGTAAAAACCCTACTAGCTGCTTCCTTCAAAGGCATTGGCTGTAATAAGTGGGAGGCACATACTATAAAGCAGACTCAATAAGCAAAAGGTGTTTCTTTAGATGATTATTATGCTATACAAGCTTCATGCTTTCCACAAAGTTCAAAAAATGAAGGCCCAAGACTATTGGCATTGAGTTTGGAGTCAACTCTAATCTCAAGCACTTGATTCTCCAGTACCACCCAGGAAAAGATCAGATTGCCTGTTTCAACCAGTTGGTCTTTGGTGGCAACAAGGCTACTACTCAGTCTACCCTAAAATGCTTAGACAATGTCTCTCAATGTTACTTCCTTTCTGCTGTGGAAAGAAAAAAAAAATTGAAAATCATCATAAATGAGCATCAGTGGGAAAATTTCAATAAGAGTAAAAAGAAGGTTTTGGGGCAGTTCTCACCTTTCAAGCACACAGTCCCAGGAAAACTATACAGTTTGGACATGGACAGGAATTAAAACCTGTAGGCCTTCTGAATACCTAAAATGGGTTTATTCAGATACAATCTTCCTTATGTTGTTCAATTTCAGTATCAGTATACTTGTTTTCTGGTTGGCAAAACTGTTTTCCTGCCTAAAGCAACTGTTCTGACAATGGAAATATTGAGAAATATGTATTCATTTGTATATTGAGAAAGGAATCCAATTTTTTTTAAAACAATAATAAAGAAATTCTATGAAGCTCTGCCTTTAACCCAGAAATATCTCTGTCTCTATTATCTCAAGTCCTCAGAGAAAACAGTGCGTAAATGACCCACTGAAGCTGAAACTTACAAGACGAAACAGGGAACTTCAGTTGCCTTGTGCCAGGCTCTCAAAACCTTCAGATCCACTCCAACAGAAACATCACAGATTCCCACCATGTGAACTGACCATGCAACTGAGGACTTCACCCTCTGTCTTTCATTCTGCTGTTTCAAATATGGCTAAATATGGATAAATCAGTAGGCATTTAATACAGTATCCACAACCATATCATCAGCATGTCCCAGTGGCTTCTCCCTAGGATAAATCACAGGAATCCCGGCATGACCTTTGGACCAGAGTCCTGGTTTATTGGCTATAACAGCAATGCAAGACCAATACTGAACCTCATTGAAAGACATTTATCATGTACTATTAACCAAAGACAGTTCAATGGAACTCAAGGAAATCAATCTTTGCATTTAAGTTTTCCAGTTAAAAAGATACCATACAAGCACCTCCTGGGTTTCTATGCCAATAGGAGATCTAAAACTGAAAATATCTCAAGTTTCTCTAGAAGCTATCAACATCAGGTCAGCATTTTCTTAATTTCTTCTCCCTAGTATGGTTGGAGTTCCATATATTACTAAGTCTATAGCCAATCTTACTAGTCATAGTATGTGCACTTCCGCAATATCTACATGAGGCCTGACAACTAGATCAAACATTAGATCAAGCAGCAGACTGTTGATATTATAGCTCTGACTTAGACATTTGGATTAAGACGCCCAAAAGACAGAAATCACTAATTCTACACTCTTTTTTGTCTTTTTATTTTTTAACTTGGTTTTTAAGGACATGATTTTCCCACTATGTTGCCCTAAGAATTTTTATTGTTAAAATGAGATTTTAAAGTTTTTCTTCTAATCTTGATTCTCTGGGTAAATCAAGAGGATAAAGAAAATTTTTGTAAATATGTAGATTTCAAAGTTCCCTTTTCTACTGGCTCAGGATAGAGATAAGAACTATTCTCCTACTGAATACCAATACTAATGGAACCTTGGGTAAGAGATATTGTGCAAGACTTCCTGGTAATTATCAAGTCAATACTTGTTTTCTCTATTGTCAATTATTGGTTTTTCTCCAGAGACTTAAATACTTATAGCCACTCACTGACACATGATTGAAATGCAGCTGCAAAGACAAAAGTCACCAGAAAACATGATGACAGTTCTCAAAAAGTTCTAGACTGCCATCAGCAGCAGATCTGGAATTCTGAACAGACCTTGGTGCAACTGAGCGATGAGACTTAATCTCCCTATTAACCAGAAGAGATATCCACTGTGGCTGTCACATTCCCTTGGCCTCTGAAGCTGCTCCTTCCCACCCCTCTTGTACATGACCCTACCTCTTACAAATACTCTGCCTCAAATCTCTCAATAAAATCAAATTGCAGAAACAATTGCTCATAATCAAAAGAAAAATTCTTCCTTTTCCTAACATCATTTTTTAAAGATTTTATTTATTTATTTGAGAGAGAGAGAGAAGGAGAGCACAGAGGGAGAAGCAGACTCCCTGCTGAGCAGGAGCCCCACGTGGGGCTCGATCCCAGGACCCTGAGATCATGACCTGAGCCAAAGGTTAAGTTGCTTAACCAACTGAGCCACCCAGGCACCCTTTCCTATAACTATTTTTGACCAACTATTCCTGATACCAGCTGAACCTTTGCTAAAGCTCTATAGAAGTTCCTGTTTTTTACCCAAGGCAGAAACTTCATCAGAGATCTCATACCACAGCAATCTGAATGAGGGCTTATGCTTAGTGGTGGTATTGAATTCCTTCCTTCCACATATTAGTAATTTAGAAGTTTATTCATAGTCTTATTACATGTTTATATAGTTTCCAGTTCCATTTATCCAATTATTTTCTTTATTATTACTAATAAAAGTTACATAATATCTTCTTTACACGAAATCTTCTTCTGTTTTCAATATTTTGCCAAAAAAACCACTTTTATCTATTTGCTTTATTAAACTTTTAAGCATGCCCATAATGTCTCTGATGATTTTCACTTTCTATATTTATTTATTTACTTCAAAAGTGGCTTTACTCTCCCCAGTAATACCCGGGTTCCATATGTTGCAAAGTATATAGCCCATCCTATTAGTCATGGTATGCACACTAAATCAACATGAGGTCATCCCAATAACTAGAAAACATGGATTTGGAAACAAGAAATTATGTGGAATAGGGCTTTCTCCATTCACCTCTTTCTAGATGAGAATTAACAATGCAAGTATCCTATTTTTGATCCATTATTATATACTGGACATGTTTAAGTTGGTGAAATAGACCTTTATGGGATCATTGTAGATTTAAGAAATAGAATAATGATATATGACCTTTTTTGAGGGTTTTTTAAAAGCAATGGAACCTGTTTTTAAAAAAATGCACATCAATACTTTTAGAGAGTACCTACATTCTTTTTTTTTTTTCAAAGATTTTATTCATTTATTTGGGAGAGTGAGAGAGAGAGAGAGAGAGAGAGCACAAGAGGGGGGAGGGTCAGAGGGAGAAGCAGACTCCCCGCTGAGCAGGGAGCCTGAGCAGGGCTCGATCCCAGGACTCTGGGATCATGACCTGAGCCCAAGGCAGCCGCTTAACCGACTGAGCCACCCAGATGCCAGAGAGTACGTAGATTCTTGAAGTCAGTCCCATATGCTTAAGTTGTCTACAAAAATCTACACTTATTTGCCTAGAAGAACCCCCAAGTATTTACATCATATAATGTGCTTCTGTTTTGCAGTTGTCTTGTCAGCCTATTTTTTTTTTTATCTTGGGTTGACAATAAATGAATAGTTTAAGTAACTGACACCCAGGAAGTGCCCTATATGTGTCCACTTCAAATGACTCAATTAATATTGCAATGAATATTTATTGATTCTCCCCAGCATCATGGCACTATCACATAAAGGCTATTTGTTTTACTGTTCTCCTGTGCACATTTGGGCAGAGATTGATGAAAGACTTTAATTAATTTAAACAGAGACCTTCTTTTATATAAACCTTTCCTGTAAAAATAGAAGTATGCACATTTAGAAGTCTACATTAACAAACTAATTAAATCATATGGCAAGTTTGAGATAATCTGATGGATGATATTTTGAACTTTGCTTTGTAGATAAGGAAATATTTGAATAAGGGAAGAAATTCACACTAAGCTCCACTCACCTATCTTTGTCACTGAAAATATCATGTTGCTCTATTTATTGACTATGTCAGTTATAAAAACTAGTCCAAGAAAATGAATCTAGACAAAGGAATAATCAAGAATGGCATGTTCATACCTATATTTCTGTTTATATGAAAAGTGTTGAGATTCCTAGTTTTTTTTAATTTATTTTTTATTAACATATAATGTATTATTTGTTTCAGGGGTACAGGTCTGTGGTTCATCAGTCTTACACAATTCACAGCCCTCACCATAGTACATACCCTCCCCGATGTCCATCAGAGATTCCCAGTTTAAACCCAAACTATATATCTTTATAATTCCCACTTGTCTGATTCAACAGTGGCAAGGCCAGTGTCTAAATGAATAAGAGCCTGGACAGATATTTAGGAGAAAACCATCACATGGGTAGAGAAAATCTCACACATATCTTGGCTCAGCATGAATTTTGCATCAGTAATAATCAGTGCCAAAGAAGGAAGGCAAAAACAGGTATTCTTTGGAGCATTGGAGATAGGACCTCTTACCATGGACATTAGTAACCTCACAGTGTACAATTACAGCAGTCACTAGGGTGCAAAGGGCTTCTACTAGTAGAAGAACATTTTGCAGATACAATATGAAAGCAGTCTAGATCAGAAGAGGAAAACAGGACAGATGCTATATCAAAACAGAAAGAGGTGGGTGGGGGGATGGGTGAAATAGGTGATGGGGATTAAGGAGTACACTTGTGCTGAGCACCGGGTATTGTATGAGAGTATTGGATCACTATTTTGTACACCTGAAACTAATATTACACTGTATGTTAACTAACTGGAATTTAAATAAACACTTAAAAAGAACCAAAAGAATATGTGTTGTATTCACACGTGGTATACCTGTAAGTTGTCCTGGCTTAAGTACATCAGACATTTTTTTTTTTTTTTTGAGAAGGAGGTGGATGGAATTTTATTAGTTGTGGTGAACATGAGATGCAAAGATATATAGTTTATTGCATAAATATATATAGCAACAATAAATGGTGTAAAAGTTCTAATCTAATGTTACATAATCAGTTAATAAATATATACTAACTACTTACATGTCACACACATGTAAGTATGTATTATGGAATGATTCTTGCCATTCAGAGAGTTGAAATATAGTTGGAAAAATAATTATAAATTTACCTAATGAATACATTTACATTCATACAATGTACTACTCCTAAAAAATAAGGAACGTGAAAAAATAACTTTTTTCATAAGAAGAGTACAAAGCAATGAATGGTATATTTGATACACCAAGTCATGCCAATATAGTGGGAGATAATTTTGGTAGTGTGTTGAAGCAAAAAGAAATAATTTCATATTGAGATCTTGACACTTATCAATTGTACAAATTTTGACAAATGGCAAATCCTATGACTCTTATCAGTATAGTAATTTTACATAGGGTTATTGTGGAATTAAATACAACTAAAATGTGGGAGGAAATATATTACTTTTATTTGCTTTGTAACAAGGTAAGTCTTTGTACCTAATAAATATACGGAATATCTAGATGTACTACTTATCCTCTGTGATAACAAATGAATAATGGCGTGAAATGGTGCAATCCTTTGGTTACATAAAGTCATTTATTCCATAGTCATTCATTCAGCATATATTTACTTTGCACATATTAGGCAGTGTGCAAGATGTAGGTTAAGAAGTGTTTTCTCTTAGTTTGTTTTTATTTTTAAAAATGGGTAGGATTCTATTCTCTTGGAGATTGTAGTCTAAGGATAGAGGCAGGCATTATATAAATGCAAAAATTACATCTTTAATTTAACACTATGATGATGATTCTGCATCCAACTGTAAAATAATAATGGGCACCTGACTTGTCCTCCTATTTTAAACAGCTAAAACATGTTTTAACATATTGGAAAGACACCACAGGAATTTAATTACTGAGAGAAGGGAAATAAACAAAGTAAGTCTTAATTTTGCCCCAATTTATAGCCTAGGGCAGTGTCAAGAATATAGGGCAGAAGGAAACCAAGCAGATCCAGCATTCTCTTCAAGATGCTCCCTAACATGAGGAGACAAAGATCAAAGGTGAGGTGCTAAGTGTCTGGTAAAGATTTTCTCTTTAATGAATGGCTGATTTATGGGTTTTCTGTTTAGGAGAACAGAAAACTCTGCCATGTTTTATAAATAAAGTTGAATCCATACAGGCACAAAACAGGAGATAGAGCTAAAAAGTGAGAGTTGGTAACCTTCAATTTTTTTGCACAGCATATGTTTTGGAGTTGTTTTAATTTTCTAGTTATTTTCCTCTGAAGATGTTCCAGTTTGTGATATTGCATTTAAAACTTGGAATTTTAGTATAAAACAATGATTTAGCTCTGTTTAATTGGGATAGGACATAGTAGTTCTTAGCAATATGTTTTTATGATTTTAAAGGTTAAATACTCTTGAATTCAATTGCAGAATCTACCATGATTCACTCCAAGTAGCTCTTTCTTTTAAATGTTTCTAAATTGATAACAAATAATATAATGGAATCTTAAAAAATAATTTACAAAGAATTACACAATATTAGTATTATACAGTTTGATACTAATTCAATTCAACTGACAAAGACATATAAAAATAAATAGGACAGACTAATTCTTGCTATCAATGCATTCTAGTAGGGTAACAATGAGTCATAAATGAATAATTAATTGGATAATACCAGATAATTCTCAATAATTTATATTATAAAGAAAAAAAGAATATATTATAAAATGGGAAATAGCTGAGGACCAATACTTTAAAGTTGTAGTATACTATGCATACAGTGTACAAATTGCAACCAGACTCAGATCACAATACTACCAGCACCCCAGAAGCTGCCCTTTTGTCATTTTTGCAATAAATAGTTATATAAGAAATATTTTACTGTTTTTTTATTTTAAATAAAAGGATTCACATAGAATGCACTTCTTTGCATCAATTATTTTTGTTCAACATTTTTTGAGAATGCATTGATATTTTGCATGTAAATATACATCTCCCATTCTAATTGTATAATATCCCAGAGTGTAAACATACCAATGGTTAATTCAATTATAGATTAATATTTGGGCTATTTTCAGCCTTTGGCTATAATAAATAATATAGCTATGAATATCATGTGTTTTTTGAAGATTTTATTTATTTATTTGAGAGAGAGAGAATGAGAGATAGAGAGCACGAGAGGGAAGAGGGTCAGAGGGAGAAGCAGACTCCCCGCTGAGCAGGGAGCCCGATGTGGG
This sequence comes from Callorhinus ursinus, assembly GCF_003265705.2. NCBI lineage: Eukaryota > Metazoa > Chordata > Mammalia > Carnivora > Otariidae > Callorhinus > Callorhinus ursinus. The sequence goes on along the minus strand of NW_027397067.1, from coordinate 58,276,145 downwards.
ACTCGATCCCGGGACTCCAGGATCATGACCTGAGCTGAAGGCAGTTGCTTAACAAACTGAGCCACCTAGGCGCCCTATGAATATCATGTTTAATGAAATTTGGTGATGGGGCCCAATTTTAAATAGGGCCCTTTTCTGAGGAGGTATTATTGCAACAAAATTTATATGATATACCTATTACTGCTATTGCATAACAAATTATCTCAAAATGTAATAGCTTAACCAATTTTTATGCAAATGAATTTTGTGGAAAATTCAGACATGGCACAATGGGATGATTTGATCTCTGTTTCATATCTCTGAGTTCAACTTGACAGGCTCAAAGGTTGGATATGGCTGCATGGCTTAAGAGTTGCCGTGGTATAAAGATGCACTCACATTTATGGTACCTGGGCTAGGATGACTTGAAGACCTTCAGTGCTGATTACAGTATAAATAAGTGGACTCTCCATGTGTCTTGGCTTCCTTGAAGCAATGCATTTTCACAATAATTGGACTTCTTACATGACAGCTCAAGATCTAAGCATGAGTGCTCCAGCCAAAAAGACCTCAGTTGTCACACAGCATAACTTCTGGTACGCTCATTGGTCAAACCAGCCTCTTGATTCAGGAGGCCAAGGCATAGATCTATCTACAGAAGTAATGCCAAAAAAAGGGGGGGGGGTATATTTTAAAACCTCCTAAAGTCAGCCAGCCATGAGAAACTTGTTAATTAACGCAGAGGTAGAAATATGTCTAAAATCTCTAAGTGGGAAATAAGTTTTAACTTTTTGAGAAGGAGGAAAAAAGTCAGACTGCCTGAGTATAGTGAAAAATAAGATGTAATAGGCAGAGGCCATATTTTTTTTTTTTTTTGGATATTTTCAGCCATTATGTAGGCCATAAAGTATTTGGATCCTATTTTATTTCCAGTTATTGGAAAATATATAGGGTAGAGGCATTATCTTATTTACATTTTAAAAATATAATCTTTTTTGGCAGCCACAGAAATAATCATTTTTAGGGACACAAGAGACTAAAAAGCTTTTTAAATAACACAAATACATGAGGATATTGGCTAGACAGTGGCAATAAACATGTAAATGTGGAAAACTGGATAGATGAATTTGATAATTTTTTTTTGCTAACTCTTGATCATTCAACATTCAACTATACATCATCATTTTCCTTGAAATCTACTCTGATCTTTTTCGACTGACGTACCCCAAACCAGGATAATTTAAGTATTCCTGTGCTGACTTAGGAATTCATACATACATCTGTATTTATTCACAATATTGTGTTAAAATTAAGTATGTGTGTCTTTCCACAATAAAGGTTATGATCACCAAGACCAGGAATTTGGTCCTACCTGAATTTGTATCCCTGGGGTCAAGAATTTAGTAACTGGAAGAAAAAAATCTATATTCTTTTAAAATGTTTAAGTGGTTTAGTTAATAATAGATGCAACTGATATTTTAATGTATAATTAATATATATCAAATAAAGCCCTTGAATATTTAATTTATACTCTATTATATATATTATCTTTATACTATAGATAAATACACTATTTTTCATTAAATAATCAACTAATCAGGAATGCATTTCTTTACATAATTTTTAATTATTTCTAAAATTTTTACCAACATTCTTTTTGCAGTTTTAGCTTGTTCCTGTGCAGTTGAGCATGTCATAGAGTGATTTCAGAACCCACAGAGAAGAAACAATTATTTAAAGTGATTAATGCCAATCAGAAACAATTATTTTATAACGCTTTGGAACATTGATATTGTGTGTTTTCAATAGACGAAATTACATCTCTGCATGATGGGGTATTTAATATTACCTGAAATTTAGACATGAGAAACTGTCTAAAGTAAAAAAAAAAAAAATGACTTTTATTTTATAATGACATGGTTTAGGCCAGCGAACATATGCAACTAATTGGCAACACTGAAAAGGACTTTAACACCAATCAAAAAGGAAAGACAACTATGAAGTATGCTATTTTGTGATGTGAAACAACTAAGTTTTAGAGAAAACAGAATGTTCCATTTTTTCTTTCAGTTTATTTAGTCCTAGTACTGCCTTTGAGCCAAAATAATGGATCCAAGGAACTCTCAAAGTCATCCCAAGCCTAATTCACCAGAAAATAGTACAACAGTTTCCCAAGGAACTACTGCAAGTGTAAAGTGCCAATTTGAAAACAAACAAAATAAAATGTTGAATTGAGAGGACTGCTGGACTTTGTATAAGAAAACTGAGTTGAATGTATTTTAGTGAGAAGCCTTTTTAAGTATTCACTTGCTTATTTATTTTCTCATACATTTGTTGAAAATCTTCCATGTGCTATATACTGGGCCATAAAAGTGAATAAGATCTAGATCTTTCTACCTTAAACCCATGTGCTGTACCCGTAACAGCTAAAGAAAAGATGACAACATGTATCTGAGTTCTTTGACATTTCTCCCCTCTAACCATTACCTAGGAGTTTTATCTCACTCAATTTCTGCACACAAATCTAGGATGCAGGCTAACATTAGATAGGGAAGATTCACTAGTGATCCACAAAACAAGACAAGCCTACATTTGATCACACTGTCTTCATTCCTTTACTCAAGAGTCTATACTCTCAACCTTGTTGTAGAATACCTGGTTCCAGATCCCTATTACCATGTCTGGGACTCTGCAACCCATTGTTATACCACTGCTTCTAAGCCATCTTTATATGAATATATACTTGGTGCATATTCATGAACTTGGCCCTACATTAGACCTGCTTTCATTAATAGATTTTCTATATCTCTAGATTTCCTTATGCCTCAATCTGACTTGAGTAATCCTTTAGCAAATGGACATATGTTTGAAATCTGTCCACTCACCACAAACAGAATTCTTCCCAGGGCTTTTGCACGAACAGAATGAATGTGACAATGAAACAGAAAACAAAACAGCCTCAAAACCCAGAGGCTTAGAGCAATGTAGCAGAATATTCTAGATAGCAGGCTACCTCTAGATAATATAGATGGTGAAATAAGTGACCACCTCCAATATGCTGGTTATTCTTATTTAAGGGCTTTTCCTGTGCAGTACTGAGAACACACTAATATATTATTTGTAATTTGCTGATGATATCAACCATTTATTCATTACATTGCTCAAGTGGAGCAGATACTCCCTGAGGTCATGAAGGGAAGGGCACAAGGATTAAGAAGTTATGGGAGCTGCTCTTCAGGGTCATTTGAGAGATTAGAAACATAAATAAATGGGCAAATAAGGTATAAATTGAGGCAGAATATTCAAGATCTTTGCAAATGTATTTGAAGTCACAGAGGAAATTTTTAAAGGAGACTGGAGTAGCATTGTAGGGGTGACAACTGAGCTGAAGACTAATGTGCTGGATGGATAGAAAGATAAAGGACAGTCCAGTAACCTTAATCAGAAAGTTCAAAAGCATAAATACATGAACAATCATGAAAGGGTTATATTTTAGAACTGTTAGAGATATGAGAGGTTTATAGGGAAAACAGGGGTTGAACATAGAACTCTAGAGAACACTAATTTCAGGTTTAAGGAGACAAGAGAAAAGAAAAGCGTTTTGAGAATAAGAGGTGAGAGAGAGGAGAGTGATAGAGACACGCAAGGAGAAAATAAGGATATATATTTTAGGCAGAGTAGCTATTTAAAAACTTTTCTCACTTCCTTCTCTGAGAAGAGAAGGAAAACTAAACTAAACTGAACTAAATTAAAGGGAACTGAACTAAGTTAATGGTAGGCAAGAAGACAAACCAGAATAATTACAGTCAGATGTTTATCAAAAGAAGCCTCTCGGGCGCCTGGGTGGCTCAGATGGTTAAGCGTCTGCCTCCGGCTCAGGTCGTGATCCCAGGGTCCTGGGATCGAGTCCCGCATCGGGCTCCCTGCTCAGCGGGAAGCCTGCTTCTCCCTCTGCCTCTCTCTCACTCTCTCTCTCTGTGTCTCTCATGAATAAATAAATAAAATCTTTAAAAAAAAAAAAAAGAAGCCTCTCGCCTAAAGAGCAAGGCAATGGATGATGTTTGTGCCTCCAGTTCTTCCACGGAGCATTGCCCAGTTCCTTTGCGCAGATGGACTGTCAACTAACAGACTCCGCCCCTTGAACCTTATACTCATGCTGTAACTGCCACTTTTTCTACACTCATTTACTTCATAGGTATCTTGAAGACCATCTTCCATGTAAAGCATTTATCTGAATACCTGTTACCTAGTAAGTGTAGAACAGTAACTAATCCTTGCTCTATATATCACAATAAAGGACATAATAATTCCCTTGCTGTTTACTATCATTATTATTGTTATTATTATTATTATTGTTTTGAGTTTTTTATTCCCATAAGAGATTATCAATTCTTTTAAGCATTCTGAGTTCCGTTTTTGGAACCATCTTCTATACACTGGAGTGCATTAATATAAACTGGTTGTCCAGAAAGCATAGTCACCATAATCACAGCAGTCCCAATACCTCGCAACTTGTTAAAAATGAAAATTCAAGAACCCCACTACACACTTGCTGAATCAGAACCTCTAGCAGTAAAGCCTAGCAATCTGTGTCTCAAGAAGCCTTGATGGAGTCTAAAATTTGAATAAAGTGATCCACCTCTCCTGGAATGCTTTAAGTACAATCATTCACCAATCAGGATATCAGAAGGAGAACACTGACTCAGACCAGAGCAGCAGATGTACTTTGGGTAGAAACAGTGCAGACTTTGGAGTCATAATTCAAGTCCCAACTTGTTCAATATTAGATCCATTACCTTGGCATTTTCTCCACTTCTCTTTTGGGATGTCCTATCCATCTTTCAATGATACCGAACTTATTGAGATAATAAATGTAGAATCTGGCACATAATGGCTATTCAATAAATGCTATTTTCTTCCATATAAGAATCAGTTTTATTGAATTATAATGTTATACACTCAGCTTTTATTAAGGGTTGTACAAGAAACAGCCCTATGGGAACCTGTTTCAACTCTATTTTACAACTGTTGCTGACGATTGTCCATTACCTCATTCAAGTTCCCCTATATAAATTTTTTATATGAGTGATGTCTTTAAATGTTTGGATATGGAAAAAAAAATAGAAAGCTAACAAAAAAAACTTTATCTAGAATGTGTGCTATAATGTTTCTTCAAAATAGAATTCACAAGTATATAAAATATTATAGATTTCATATAGCTAAATTAGATCAAATTGAATAGAAAAATAAAATTAAAATGTGATGCAACTATGGGGTACCTGGGTGGCCTAGTTGGTTAAGTGTCAGACTCTTGGTTTCAGCTCAGATCCTGATCTCAGGGTCGTGAGATAGAGCTCCGTGTGGGGCTCTGAGCTCAGCACAGGGTCAGCTCTTCCTCTCCCTGCCCCTCCTGCTTGTGTTCTCTCTCAAATAAATAAATAAAACTTTAAAAAAATCCAAAAATGATGCAACTATGGGTAGAATTCTCAATTTAAAATAATCTTTGCATATAGACCATCTTACCTATATAAAGCACTAATAATTTAACAATAAAATTATTATTTTTATTGTAAATTCTACAAAATTTTATTCACCAGGCAAAGAAGTACCAAATATCTTACTAAAGGAGAGAAAAACAGAGAAAGGGCATATACATATTAAGCATAATTTCCTAAGCATAAATTATGAGAGACCTTAAAAAAGCACATTAAAATAATAAATCTGACATTTTCATTTTAAAATGAAGAGACTTAGGCCCAAAAGACTTAATCACCTGATTGAAGTCAGTTATTTGGTGTCAGAACATTAGCCTGGAAATGAAACTCCCTGGTTTTTGTTCAACAACACAGAAGTTTTCTTTGTTAGAATGAAACCTAAAATAGAAATCCCAAAGTTGTATTGGTTATTTTATGATAAATGAAAATTTCAAAAAGCCAAATCATCAATTTTATAAATTCTCTGCTTAAAAAAAAATAAAGCATAAGAGTGATTTACAGCAAGTTGGAATCCCACAACTATGCCTTCTTCTTCCATGGCAGTTGAACGTTGATTTGGGGAACAGGAGCCTCTTGTTTTTTCTTTCCTTTCTTTCCTTTTTTTTTAAGATTTTATTTATTTATTTGACAGAGAGACACAGGGAGAGAGGGAACACAAGCAGGGGGAGAGGGAGAGGGAGAAGCAATCTTTGCCTGAGCAGGGAGCCCGATGCGGGGCTCGATCCCAGGACCCCGAGATCATGACCTGAGCTGAAGGCAGATGCTTAATGACTGAGCCACCCAGGCACCCCTTCCTTTCCTTTCTTTTCATTCTTTTTCCCTCAGCTTTGTTGAGGTATGATTCACAAATAAAAATTATATATATTTACATAGTACAACATGATTTTTAAGGTGTACAATATTATGATTTAACATATGCATGCATTTTGAAATGACTACTGTAATCGAGTTAACATATCCATCACCTCATGTAGTTATAATTTGTGTGTATGTAGTGAAAACACTGAAGATCAACTCTTTTAGCAAATTTCAGGTATACAATATAGTATTATTAACTATAACGGCCGTGCTATACTTTAGATCCCCAAAGCCTGTTCGTCTTACAACTGAAAGTGTGTCCTTGCAGCCATCATGTCCTCATTGCCACCACCCACTAACCACGTGAACAACCATGGTTTGATGAGTTTCACTTTTTTAGATTCCACATATAAGTACGATCAGACAGTATTTGTCTTTTATACAATGGAATATTATGCAGCCATAAGAATGAAATCTTGCCATTTGCAACAACACGGATGAAACTGGGAGGCATTATGCTAAGCGAAAATGAGCCTATTTCTCCACTGGCCAGGACCTATATATTACTCATCAGGACACCGACATGATGTCATTTCTGCTTCTCCCCACCTCCTCTGTCCCTACTTACATGTTCTTTAGAATGTCTCTTCCTTTAAACCTGTAGTTTTTCATAATGCCAGACAGTGGTTTTATATAAACAGTTTCTCCTTTAATCCTTATAATAAGTTATCTCTTTTGGAAGAAATCAAAGCTCTCTGTGTTCTATTTTAGTAACATGCCACACACACACACACACACACACACACACACACACACTTTGTCTATGACACCTCCTTGAACCACAGTTTCTGTTTCAATCCAGTTATGATCCTAATTCTGTGCTCCTGTGAAATAGAATGTCAAGCCAAAATAGTAAGTTCTGACCTATACTCATTCATAACTTCTTTTATTCAGACATAAAATCCAGGTTTTCTCAGTTGTAGGCTAATATATATGTCAATACCATACTTACTATTTAATATTTAGGAGATCATGTTTTTCTTTTCTTTTTTTTTAATACAGCTCATCCTCTGTTCCATTTATTTATTTTTTTAAAGATTTTTTTATTTATTTGACAGAGAGAGACACAGTGAGAGAGGGAACACAAGCAGGGGGAGTGGGAGAGGGAGAAGCAGGCTTCCCACGCAGCAGGGAGCCCGATGCGGGGCTCTTTCCCAGGACCCTGGGATCATGACCTGAGCTGAAGGCAGATGCTTAATAACTGAGCCACCCAGGAGCCCCAAGATCATCTTTTTCTAAACAGAGTAGTTAATCATTACACAGTGCTGTGTGTCATTGATCAGATGATGGCAGTTTTATCTGAAACTTGCTTCTTTATGAATTCTCCAAAGCATTTTCTAGGCCATGCCTTTTTAATCATTACATGTTTATATTATTTTATTTTATATAACAAAGAACACATGCCATCTGCCTAGAAATCAATAAAACAAAAATGAAATTAATAAAAATGGAAAAAATCACCCAAAATATTGCTAATTTATTCATCATTTATGAATACTTATTGAGCACCTAAAAATACTTATTGAGCACTTGTAAAAGTATTTTTCAAGATGTCATGTGTAACAACTTAAAAGAGTAGTGCCATCTGACTTTATTGAATTCATAATGAATAAGAGAAGTGACAGGTAAACATATATCTATAATAAATAACAGTAAAAAAATACATACATGGTAAAAATGTTATTTTCTAAATAATTGTCTGCTTAGAAAAATAACTTTATAAAATAATTCAGGCAACAAATGACACATGTATCCATGGTATAGATGTAGGGGTATCTGAGGTAAGAAGGGAGATGGCAGAATTACCTGGACGGAGAAAATGAGACAGTGAGAGAAATTTGACTTTGATCCTGAGAAGGAAAGGGCATTAGGTGTGTGAAAAAAAGGCAACAGAGATTACAAGTCAGACAACTACGCTTAGTGAGGGGAGAAGTGGTAGAAATTCCTTGATGGAATGGTAGAAAGGCAGAGTAGAAATTTCTGTAAACAATTTGAAATACTCACTTTCCTGAGATGTAAACTCAAAACTGCTGAAAAAGATATCAGAAGGTTAGTGGACACTTGTGGAATAAGTGGTTTCCCTTCATTTTCGCCTGGACAGGGATGGCTATCATGGAGCAGTAGCCCAGAGCTGAACACAAAAAAGTATGTTTTCCATAAATCTTGAGAATAGCCTTGCATTTGCAAATAGAGAAATTGAGGCAATAATAAGTCTACCTCGATGCAAAAGAGCCAAAAGTGCCTGGCTGACATCTGCATTACTTTCCAGGAAATTAAATGAAAGCTCTAATGAAGATAAGTCATTCACAGGATACTGTGAGGCCATATAGAAAAGACAGATTAAGTCAGGACTGAGTCAAAGGGTAGGGATAGGTTGAGGGTGTCGGAAGCCCATCCCTGAATTAAACAGATGCTACAGATAGATGACTGAAATTATATAGCTGGGGAATATAGAGAAGGACTTCCTGCCTCAAGGGATAATTTAACTTAATTTCACATATATATTCAGTGTCTAAGCTATTTATAGCTGTCCATAATTAAATTAATACCATGAGAAGTTTTACCTTACAGTTATTTTTCTTTCTTTATTTTTTTAAGATCGTTTCCTGGAAGCCAGTTCCTATGCCAAGGTTATGAAACATTATGGTTCCTAATTCATTTTCATAATCCACTTTCCCTCCAATGTTATACACATTGGAACCCGTAGTAACAGTATATGGGGTACCTGCTTGACTCATCCCTGCCCACAGTGAGAATTAGAATCCATTTTTCTAAAGAAGCATAAAATTATACTATGTGTTAATTTGCACTTTATTTGATGACTATAAAGATTAACCATTCACCTTTTCTTTGTTAGTTTCATTTTGTTTTTTTTCTTTGCAAACTGCCTATTTATCTTCTTTGCCTAGTTATCTACTAGGCACTTATGTTCTTTAAATATCTATATATGTTTTTATCATATACAGATAACTATTAATAAGTTGTATATAATAAAATGCAATGCTGTATCTGAAACAAAATACTGCTTAATAGAATGCAATGCTTTCTTTATCTGAAATGAAATATCATAGAATATAATTTATTTCTAGGCTTAGTATTCTATTCTATAATTCATATATTTGTAATTTGGATTATTATAAACTAAGCTTATAATGATGGTATATATTCTTTTAAATAACAAGTATGTTTACAGAACATAATGGGGCTACTTTATTGGCCCAGCGAGCAGCCAAAAAGCAAAGTCATTTTCTTTTATTTTATTTAAGACTATTTTATATTTTGTTGTTTTTAGAAGTACCTCAATCCAAACACTTAATATGTGTTTGGAGAATCACCAGGTTCTGGCATTTTGGGATAATTCAGTATAATCACTAGAATTTTTTAAATGAAGTGAATAAAGAATACAAAAAGAAAAAAACATGGCCAATTAATATATAAAAGCTTAATTAAGCGTTCATAGTGATCAGGGAAATGCAGATTGAGGTTACAATGAGATAATATTTTACATTTAATCAGTTAGTAGAAAATTCAGGATCAATATACCAAATATATCAAATATTTCAGAGGCCAATGGCTGACTGAATCTCTTACAGATTGCTACTTTGGGGTAAAAATTGGTATAACCTTTGGAAAACAATTTGAGAAATATTGAACATTGCCTACCATACATCCTAGCACATAACTCCTTGCACATATATATCGGGGAGCATATATGATAACATTTGTTTTTGAGAGAGAGAGAGTATGTGCACTCATGCATATGTGTTGGGGGCAGGGGGAGGCACAGGGAGAGAGATGGAGAGAGAAAATCTTAAGGAGGCTTCATGCCCACACCGAGCATGGAGCCTGATGCAGGGCTCAATTTCACCACCTGGGATCGTGACCTGAGCTGAAATCAAGAGTTGGATGCTTAACCAACTGAGCCATCCAGGCACCCCTAACATTCTTATCACTTCTTCTGCAATAGTAAAAAAAAAATTAATCCAGAAAAAATACAAGTTAAGTGCCCGCTGGCAGGAGATTTGATTACCAAATCATCATACGTACATAATAAATTATTACACAGTCATGAAAATCAGTGATATTAAACTGCACACAATAGCACAATCAAAATTTGTAGCACAATACACAAAGTAAGAAAATAATAAAGCAAAAATTAGAATGTTTACAATGAGAGAGATGCATGGAGATGGTAAAAGTGAGCACACAAGTATGTACAAATTATTAGTTATGCTCTGGTTTGGGGTATATAAGTACTCATTCTACTGTTAGAGAATAAAGTAAAGTAAAACAATAAGAATAAAATAAAATAAAATAATATCATTCATGGAAAATGAAGATACACTTCAGGAAGAAAGGATTTTAATTAAACCAATTCTGTGCACCTGTAGTCCTTAAAAAGAAACTTTAAAAACTATCATGCAGGTTTTGTAAATTAGATTTTGGATGATTTTTTTTTTAGCAATTTATTTTGTAACAATATGTCTTGATTTGTACAGTGCACTGATGGACACCTGCTATAATGATTGGGGAAAGATTGGTTACTTCAATTAAACTATTACCCTATTGAAATGGAATCTTAGTTCCATCTGAAGTCCTCTTTGGCAAAAGTGCATTAGAAAGGTAAAATACTCACTGAACCATATGAATTTTACATCGGTGTTGGGAATCACCAACCTTAAAAGAGTAAACTGAGAAAACTGCTTCAAAATCTAATTATCATTTGCTAAGTTTCAGGGATAAAGTCTGAGATTTTATTTAGAGCTATATGGGATCAAGTGGAAACAAAGACTAATACAATTTTCTAAACCTGCCACATGGGTAAATTTTTTTTACTAAACCTTGATCCATTAATATAAATATTTACAGTTGTCCTCTTGACTCAGTTTTTAAGACAAGTCAGGAGAATTTTTATGTTGAGATGGAGGCGCACAGGTGATATTTATCATGTCCCACTCTGTATCTCTTCCATATAATGAATTTATAAAATAGCCCTGGGGAAAGGCATTCATAAAAGTGATGCCAGGAAGATATTGCCCCTTTTTTATTTTACTCTGGAGTCAGGTCAGATGAGTATAAATTATTCTGGTTGTAAAGTTTGGCTAATAATATATTTGCAGAGAGTATATTAAATGAGACTAAGAAATGGTCTAATAGAGCATAGTCAATACTTTGGAGTCAGATTGACCTTGGTCAAAATGCAGGCATTCTCTTTTATTGGCTGTATACCTTTAGAAGTATTACTTAATCACTTTAAGTCTGTCTGTATTTCTGTCAGATGGTATATTAATCATATCCACCATTTATGATTACTGAAAGATCAATATATATACACTAAAGCATTTACATGAATAGGCAAGAGAAAACAATTAATAAATGTTTTCTACCAAAACCAACTGACTATATCTTTCATTGAGTTTGTGTGGGAGAAACATTATTCTCTTTATTATGTATACCATAGAAAGCATTAGTCTGTCTTATCACTGCTGATAGTTAAACCTAAGCAAGATTTTCCAATAACTTCAAGATATTAACTTTTCAGTTTTTAAAAGTCTAGTAAAATCTAATATCTATCTCTTACCTATTTTTTTAAATATTTTATTTATTTATTTGAGGGAGAGAATGAGAGAGAGAGTGCACATGAGAGGGGGGAGGGTCAGAGGGAGAAGCAGACTCCCCACTTGAGCGGGGAGCCCGATGCGGGACTCAATCCTCGGACTCCAGGATCATGACCTGAGCCGAAGGCAGTCGCTTAACCAACTGAGCCACCCAGGCACCCCTATCTCTTACCTATTTTAAATACTTTCTTCCTTCAAGTTCAGGCCTAACTCAGGCTCCAAAGGCTATAAGGGATAGACAAAAAAATGGGTGTGCTTTTATTCATTATTTTTTTTGCCTTGGCCATTTACCCCCATTCTCTGAGCTTTCAAGGAATGAACAGGTTTGCAAGAGGGGAAGGAGGAAAAAATTTCCTCGTGTTACAACATATCAGTGGTTCTTTCTTGGCAGTCACCCTCATGTATGGTAGCTATCTTAATGCAGTCTTTTTCCTCACCCAAAAAGCTTTTGTGTATTATTATGGAACTTAGTCTCTTTCTTGGTCATGCAGTTGATTATTTTCATTGCTAACTACTTACTCCTTCCCTCTCCCCCCCAGCTATTTGGCCAACCACTCCACATAAACTTTCTTTTTACTGTCACTTCCACCTCTTTTATATCCTTGGATGAAAGCCCTTTTCAAAATAATTTGATTGCGTATTCATTCTTGGCATCCATCTGCAACCAGTAGGAAGTAGAAATCTTTGTCATGCCATTAGTGATGGCTGTACTTCCATTCTTGCCTTTACTCTTCTTTCTGAAATCAGGGATAGGTCTAGCCAGCCCTGGTCTTCAGACTTTTTAAAATATGAGTAAGAACCAGTTCATATGACACACCCAAGTCCAAGGAAACCAATGTCAATCTGCTTTAAATTTCTCTAAAGCCCACCTTAGTTATTTTGGAACATGGGTGAATGTGGCCATTTCTTTCCCCACAGAGCTATGCACTAATGTGGACTATATACTGTCAATTCTCCGTATGAAATCCCCACTTCTGTCATCTCTTGATTAGTCTCCTTGACTTTTCTTATAAACTCTAGAAGAGGGATGAACTAAGAGTCACACAGTAGGTTTCATAATTTCTTGGACTGTCTTACGCAAATGTTCTTGAACCTATTATTTTTGGCCAAAGTCCAGATAAATAAGTCACATTTAATATCCCATTGGATCCTGCTTCAAGGGAAATTAAATGACTTTTTAAAATAACATTACCAATAAGTAGCAGAAACACAACCAGACCACAGGTCGTTCAACAGGATAATATATAGATATATGTAATATCTATATATACTATAGATAAATATCTATATATACCTCTATATAAATCTATAGATCTAGCTATATATCTCTATTCACATGAAAGCTTAACTATACAACAATCCCCGCAGAGAAATATGCAATGACAAGAATTCATACAATTCCTCTGTGCTTCTCTTAGTTGCAAGACTTCTTAATAATTGGATTTATAATTTTATATTATAAAAATCAAATTTCCACTGAAATATGCATTTATGGTTCACCTTTCCAAATATGTTGTCATATATATGAAATCTTTTCTACTTCTGTATTTGACAGTAAAAAATAATAAAAGAAACACTTTAATGAATTTTCTTTTTATTCAGTAAAAGTAAACACAAATAAAAGTGAGACTGAGTTGCCTTTTCTTCAGGTTGCTGCAGCATTAATTATGGGTGCTCGAAAAGAAATAAGAAAACCACAGTAAATCCTATGATAGATAAGACTGACTTATTTTTAGATGATACATTTCTTCCCTAAGGGAATGATCTCATATGCTCTACGTCTAGATTTTAACTTGTTAAGTTAACTTTAGACTTTCCTACCTCCTAAAGACAGTTTGAACACTAGCATATTGTCCCAAGTACCTAGTTATTCCCAGTCTATTTAGTGTGCTTCAGTTAGAAAACATATGTAGTGAAACAACAATGATGATTGGAAAATAAAACACATTGTCATGCTTTATACACGTTCTATCTAGTATACTATCATAATACTCTTATGACCATATAATCATATGATCATATGATCACATACTAACATACAATAAAAGTAAAAGTTTTAGTAAACATGTGCTCTACATGTTGATTTCTTTGACTAGATGTTTACTTGAGTTTCCCAGATTAACTGAAAATAGAACAACCAACTCAAATGCACACCAGATTTATTTAGTAACTTCCTATGCATGTAATCTTACTTTATCTGTAGGGTACCATAATGTATATATCACTTAATCACTATTCTATGACAACAGAAGAAACTCATTATATTTTATTGTTTTATTTGATTCTATTTTTATATTACATATTAGTATCTCTAATTGGGTAAGTTTAATTTATCTCTTTAGATATTGATTGCCAAATTTTATCATCATATTTTGACTCTTGCATCAGCCAACTGATGGATAAAATTATGCTATACAGGTGGGTTGTCTTGGTTGTCAGAGAGCCAACACCTGTCTTGGGAAAACTTGTGACTTCTATTTGTTGATCATGCAACTGGTGATTCTCACAAGTCACTTCTATCTCCTCATCATTTGCATATGCACAAATCCATTTCTAAAATTCATAAAAATCAATATTGGAATAAAGTGAATCTTCTATTTTTCCTCAATTTTGATTATTGTCCAAAATGGCATTTTTACTTAAAAATTAATCCTAGCGGTGCCTCGGTCATTCAAGTGGTTATGCATCTGCCTTGGGCTTAGGTCATGATCCTAGGGTCCTAGGATCAAGCCCCACTTCTGGCTCCCTGTTCAGCCCTCTCCCTCTGCCACTCCCACCCCCATTCTCTCTCTCTCTTTCAAATAAATAATGTCTCTGAAAAAATCCTAAAATGTATAAAAATCTCATCTTCTGTATATTTTGAATAAAAAAATTACAACAACAACAACAACAAAAAGAAACCCAACAAAATCAGCTCCCTGATGTGTTTTAGTAAGAATACTTCAGATAGATTGCAGAAGGGCATATTATACCAAGTAAGTCTTTGAGTTAGCTTCAGAATGGCAAAGAATATAAATATATACATACATAAATATATATGTGTGCTCACACACATAAACACATAATACTTTTGAACTAGGCTTCTAAAGAAGATACAATAACTTCTTTCCCTGTGGGATATTACCCCAAGTAATGCAACTAGCTTAATTTTACTTACTGGCATACTTGTATTCCCTCTGGGCTATAAGCTTTTTTACTTTTGCATTTCCAACATCTAGCAGAGTTCACAGTTCAATAAATATAATTATTATATTTATTTTTGTACATTTAAAATAAATATAATTTATATATTTATTTAAATATATTTTTACATAGCTTACATACTTTCAAGTATAATTATTATATTTAAGTATTTGCTAATTAATTGCAAACAAAAATAAAAACATTAAGCTTGTTTCTCCCCTATAAGTTGACCATTGGCTTTAAAATTTCAAAAATCCTTATAGCATAGTGACTGATGCATATTAAGGCTTACTCTTTTGTTGCAGTTTATCATCAAATGAAAGAGTATCAAAAATTCTACAGTTTACTTAAAAACTACATTCTCCATCAATTCTTGCTAATTTTCCTACCCACTCTCTGTTTAGTGGCATGGGGTAAAGAAGAGCAGTGACATAGCTATTTATTTTTCTTAAATTGCTGTTGAGAAAATCTTATTAGCCAAAACAAACAAACAAACAAACAAACAAACAAACTGAAAGGACAATTTGCAGGAGGCTGTGTGGTATAATCAAAAGGGCCCTTCCAAACATGAATTCCTGCAAGCATTGCTCTTGCACACACTAAAATCCTAACTTGTGAGTTAATTAGAAATGAACTCAAAGAGAAAATAATGTAATATAAAATCTAACTTCCTAAGTTTTTCTGTGCTCTAAAAGATCTTCTTGTCTCAAATTACCATAATTTGTATCTATATTTGTAATGTTTTCATTCTTTACACTTAATTGTGTTAGTCTTCACTATATAATTTTGCCTTTGCATCTGAATTTAGGTAAAGAGTTAAGAATGCGTATTTTCTGGCCAACAGACACATGAAAAAGTGCTCAACATCGCTCAGCATCAGGGATATACAAGTCAAAACCTCAGTGAGATACCACCTCACACCAGTCAGAATGGCTAAAATTAACAAGTCAGGAAACGACAGATGTTGGCGAGGATGCAGAGAAAGGGGAACCCTCCTACACTGTTGGTGGGAATGCAAGCTGGTGCAGCCACTCTGGAAAACAGTATGGAGGTTCCTCAAAAAGTTGAAAATAGAGCTACCCTACGACCCAGCAATTGCACTACTGGGTATTTACCCCAAAGATACAAATGTAGTGATCTGAAGGGTCATGTGCACCCCAATGTTTATAGCAGCAATGTCCACAAAAGCTAAACTATGGACAGATCCAAGATGTCTATCAACAGATGAATGCATAAAGAAGATGTTGTGTGTATACACACACACACACACACACACAAATATATAAATATATAAATGGACTATTATGGACTATTATGGACTATTATGATGGACTATTGTGATGCAGTCATCAAAAAATAAAATCTTTTTATTTTGGACTATTATGATGCAGTCATCAAAAATTAAAATCATGCCATTTGCAATGATGTGGATGGAACTAGAGGGTGTTATGCTAAATGAAATAAGTCAATCAGAGAAAGACATGTATCATATGATCTCACTGATATGAGAAATTTGAGAAACAAGACAGAGGATCATAGGGGAAGGGAGGGATAAATGAAACAAGATGAAACCAGAGAAGGAGACAAAGCATAAGAGACACATCTCAGAACAAACCAAGGGTTGCTGGAGTAGAGGCAGGGTGGGAGGGATGGGGTGGCTGGGTGATGGACACTGGGGAGGGTATGTGCTATGGTGAGCGCTGTGAATTGTGTAAGACTGTGGAATCACAGACCTATACCCCTGAAACAAACAATACATTATATGTTAATTAAAAAAAATCTGCTTAGCAGAATACTTTGTAAGATAAAAATTTGAGAACAATTTAAATCCCTGCCAACAGAAAAATAAATATAACAAGTTCATATACTATAATGTTAAGAAAATGTGCATTTTCCATTATTTGTTATGCAAAATTTAGAAATTAGGAATTTATTTATTTATCTATTTATTTTTACTTTGGATAGGAGGAAGGAAGGTATGGAATATTTCAGGTATTAATAGATAACATCAACCCAATTAGAATATTAAAATGCAGCAACCAACTGAACATTCTGATAAGGTATTTTCTTTCCTGTCCTTTTATCTGCCTCTGGATAGTTTAGAGGCTGTTTTCAGATAGGGATGCAACTGTTGACAGATAACTGGTTAAAATTTTATAATTTAGAAATTGTATAAATTATATAAAATTATCTGAATCAGTCTGGGAACAACACATAGTTTGACTCCTATGTTACTGAGTTGAACACCATACAGTTAATTATCTGCCAGATAAAAAATGTCTTTCTATTGTATCCTCATATTCTTTATCCCAGGGACCATGACTGCAAAGGAGATTGTGTCCTATTAGCTGTGTCAATCTGTACAGCACGGAGTAGTTGGAAGTTTACAGATAATAGACAGTACTTGCCCACATGTCTGTGTATACTAGACCCTCAAGAAATGTTAGGTAGCATTACCATCATTATCTTTACTTTCAAGATCTGACTAGTTGAAGACAGACATAGAATAATATATAAATATACTTATAAATAAGAAGTCCTTGAAATCGGGTCAGGTTTACATCTGACTCTTAAAATGACTATACATGTGAAATAAATTTTAAAATAATAAGTTCAACAGATATAAGATAAACTACATAATATTAAATTAGAACACTCAAGATAAACTATGTTATATTTAATTGTAATGTAGATTATTGTGGAAATTTTGAAAGGTTTGCAATATACTTTAAGGAAATTTCTTTCTAAACATTCTGATACTTTTATAGATGGTTTCATTCTTATTGTTTATGTAATGAGCCTTACTGCTACTTTTTCTTGAAAAGCAATTTAAATACCATGGCTCTTGAAAACTGGAAAATTTTATATATAATATTATTTTATTATTTAATTTTATACCCAAAGCCTTATCTTTCCAGCACAATCTTTTTTCTATAAATAATTTTATTACTATAAACATTTTGAACATTACTGTATTTCATCTCTTATCCTTAAATTAACTAAACAATAGTAAATATTTTAAATTTTAATATTTTCTTTGCTTTTCCATATCCTCTTAAGATATTCATTATCCATTCTCATGTATACCACTTGTATGGATTTATATTATTATCTTTAGGATTTCTGTGGAATCAACACATGAAAACTTTTTTGACAAGTATGTGTTATTCTGACACATGATAATTTATTTATTTTTATAAGCTTTTTTAAAAAGATTTTATTTATTTATTTGACAGAGAGAGACACGGTGAGAGAGGGAACACAAGCAGGAGTAGTGGGAAGAGGGAGAAGCAGGCTCCCCGCTGAGCAAGGAACCTGTTGCAGGACTCGATCCCAGGACCCTGGAGCATGACCTGAGCCGAAGGCAGACACTTAACTGACTGAGCCACTCAGGGGTCCCTGACACATGATAATTTAGTAAGAATAATGGAGGTAGTTTTTATAATGGCAAACTGAGTTATATCAATCTTAAGTGATTTACCAAGAGTTAAAAAAAATTCCTTAATAAAACTTGATCAAAATTGTGTAAATATTCTAACATCGAAGTTTAGTATCTACTGAAATTATAAGATGACATAAAAATGTTTCTCCTTTTTAAATTCCATTTTTAGTAGTATAAAATTCACACATCCCTAAGGATGATAATTGGAAAATTTTTGTACAAACTAGCTCTGCTGTAAGTCAAATATGGAGACACTTATATGTTCTCTGAAGGTGAAAATGTAATAAAGCAGAAGTTCTAGCAATTTTTGTTCTTGGGAACCCTTTATTAACTTGAAAATTTTTGAGGAATGCGAAGAGTGGTTAGGTCGCTTAGTTCTATCAATATTTATTGTATTAATAACAGCAAATGATTATTTTAAAATATTGTTATTAAATATAACAATAAGCTCATTATGTATTAACAACCAATTTTTGTGAAAAATAACTATATTTTCTAACACAAAAGAAAAGTCTGTAAAAAAAGCATTGTTTAAATTTTTTACAATTTTTTTTAAATGTTTGGCTTAATAGAAGTTAGCTGGTTTGTAATACCTGTGTCTGCATTTCAACATGTAGTTTTATAATTTTTGGTTAAAATATATGAAGAAAATCTGGCCTCATATAGGCATAACAGTAAGGAAGAAGAAGGATATTTTAACATTTATTAAAATAATCAAAATTCTCTTTGTTACTAAACAACACTTAAGTCAGAATTTCTTAAAGGTTTACTGTAATGTGGAATACCAAATCATATCATGGAAAATTTTGTATTCTATCTAACACTTTGACTGGCTCATTTATTCATGCATAATTTTGTAACATTTTGCATTGCCATTTCATATTTTTTTTAATTTCATGCAATGCAACATCAAGAGTTGGTCGTCTGCAAAATATTGGTTTACGGAGTTAGGCAGATCTCTCATATTTTGACACAATTCATTATATAGTATCCAAAATAATCACAATCATTATTAACACTGCTTTCTTCAGAAAGAGACCTAAGTATTCAGTCTATAAACTGTCAATCTCTGATGACACAAGTTTCCCCCAAATCTAATTTTCTCTTAAGAGCTTGAATCTTAGAGTTGGCAATAAATATTATAATTTGTTTTTCACAACAGACAGACATTTATTTTTTTCAGAAAATGTCAGTCTAATGCCCAAGTCTGAATAATCAAATTTTGTCTGCCACTTGTTTTTTCAAATAAAAATGGTGTTCCATTAAAAGATGGCCAACTCCGCTCATGAATCTCATAATCACACAAGCATTTTCTTCAATACAACCATCATCCTTATCTCTGCATCAGAAGTGTTTTCAGTCTACTTGCCCTTGTGTCACACAGAATATTAAAAAACACATTTACTCAGGGTTAACATTAAGTACAATCATTAATTTTTGTGTTTAGACAAGGACAATCTTAAATGGATCTGCTTTTTTTTTTTTTAAAGACAATTTCCTGAAGTGAAGAACATAATGACAACTAGTACTTTTTGGGGCTACTACCTTGATTTGTACTAAGGAACCATTATTTTTTTATATATCATTGTTTTTACACCATCAGTACATATGTCAACATAGTGGAAAAGGTAAATAATCTCTTAGTATTATAAAAATAGTTTTGAGCTTGTGGACGTCTTGACAAGAGTTTCTTAAGACTACCTACCAGTCATAGGCAGATCACACTTGAAGAACCTCTTTAATAAAGAAAAATGTGTAACAGGGATTTTGTACATTAACAGTCATAAAAATTTAGTGTTACTGAACTTCATAAGGCAGGCAAATTTTAAGAGGCTGGGAGAAAGAAAAAATCAGGTGTATGATGTCCTTATAGCTATTTCTGTTTCACACACATGCAAACTTTAGAATAATACAGAGCTCCATGAACTCACTCTCATGCCTTTTCATTCCCAAGACAGGTTTTTACATACTATTTCTTAGTTCTATTAATCGCATAATTAGCATACAACGTAGGCTACAAAATAAAGCAACAGGGGTTCTCTATTAATTATTCTATTTATGGTCTTTCATTGCAAATATTAAACCAGTAGATATATAATAAATATGTCAGTCTATCTCATGATAGGGACCATGGAAAGGAAGGAGGAAGAGGGTTGTCAAAGCTTAGAAAAAGATGTTTCATACTGGAAGCAAACAGAAGGAAGTAGATGAGCTGATGTACAATAACATCTCTTTCATCACAAATTTGCCTTAGGCTGACTCTGTTTATCTTTAATTCTAAGATCAGACAAGTGTAACCGTGCACATGGATTTGTTTGTTTTGCACATGTGTGGCTTACTGGAAATATTGATGTTCAGCAAGGCATATGATTTATCTAAAATAAAATGTGAATATTCCATCCCAAGGTAACCCTAAAATGGGACAGATTGAAACAGCTTTTGCCCCTGTTTAAATATAAAACAACCGAAGTTGTTAGTCATAATAAAAAAATATATATCGTTATCAATATCCTTGAACATGGACTTAGGAAGCAACAATGGCTTATAAAATAATACAGAGAAAAATTCTCTACTAAATACTTTTAATTGGACCACAAAACATCTAAGGTAATGAAATCCAGTTAACATCTTCTATTATCAGACAAATAGTCCTAGCATTTCACTCTCTTGGTCCTAACTCAGACCTTCATTCCAGACCCACAAGGCCCCACAATGCAATGTTTTGCCTCAATGATACTCATGCAGTTCCACTGTAATTCAGATTTACTGAAAAGGAAGAAATTTCTAAGAGGAAAGAATACTCCATATGCTTTATATTAAAATTTAATTAATGGTCATAAGGTAGACAATAAAATAAGGTATAATAATATTTAATATTTTCACATTGCAATTAGTTTATAATAGATTTATTCTTTCTATATACAAATCTTGATTCCACTATATCTATTATTTTTAATAAGCATTTTCCTCTTGTGACCTATATGCATATTTCCACATTGTCCTATTAAACTGAGTAGCTTATAAATATAGCTAATTTGTAATAGAAGCAAACTTTTTTTAAATGGAACAATTTTTACCTTATATGTAACCACATTTTTAGATTATTTTTGTTCAGAAAAAATAATAAAGAATATTGAAGGTGGCATGATCTGACTGATCGATTAGAGAGAAAACTCAATACATCTTATGCCAGTTAATATCTTAAGATATTTCCTCAAAAGTTCATGTATTCATCTTTTTTCCTCTCTATAATCACGGATTAAACTCACAATGGTAGTGAAAAAGAGCAGTGTTAATTTTTCCAGATGTCCTCTGGGCAAGCTTGGTTTCTGATTCTAACAATACTTGAGAAAAAAATTAAAGAGAATCAAGTTATTCAAAGAAGCAGTCAAATTCACTGCTGTCTTGTTAATGATTCAATTAGAGAAACTGGAGAATTGTTTTCTAGCATACAAAAGGAAAAATGAACAAAATATATTAATGTTTGCCCAGAGGACATCTGGAAAAATTAACATTGCTCTTTCCTACTATCAGTGATTATAGAGAGGAAAAAAGATGACTACACGAACTTTTGAGGAAATATCTCAAGATATTAACTGGCATAAGATGTATTGAATTTTAATTGTGTAAGACTGTTGAATCACAGACCTGTACCTCTGAAACAAATAATACATTATATGTTTAAAAAAGAAAAAAGAAGGGAGGAGTTAGCAGGAAGGGAAAAATGAAGGGGCTGGAAATTGGAGGGGGAGACGAACCATGAGAGACTATGGACTCTGAGAAACAAACTGAGGGTTCTAGAGGGGAGGGGGGTGGGGGATGGGTTAGCCTGGTGATGGGTATTAAAGAGGGCACGTTCTGCATGGAGCACTGGGTGTTATACGCAAACAATGAATCATGGAACACTATGTCAAAAACTAATGATGTAATGTATGGTGATTAACATAACATAATAAAATAAAAAAAATAATGTTTGTTTAAATGGTCATGTATTAACACAGAATTTTTGAACATTGAAAACTCATCTTTATCATTTTGTCAAAATGAATTTATTTTAGAGCATGTTATCACTTAATCTTGACCAGAATTAGTCAAAGTGGAATCTCATAGTCCTTAAATATTTCTCTGCATATCCCACCCTCAAATCTTACATACACACAAGCTTCTTTAAAGATATGGGATCTGAAACATGAATGAGGAAGCAGTCACCATATTATAAAGTTGAAGGGAGAATTGGAGATCCACATACCAGTAACCTTTATTGTATGAAATTGGAACACCACCTAATTATAATACTTGTAGAGAATATTTTGTGCATTCTTATTCTTCTAAATTATTAAATCCCAATAGAAATGTCTAGATCCCTGTACAATTCATTTTATAAACAATCACCAGATGGTGGATGATTGTAGTACTTTCTAATTTACCATGAGACTTTTAGAGATATTTCCTATCAAATTTTTATGTTTTAGTCTGTGGAACTTGTTTATTTCACTGTTTAAAACAAAATCCTGGGGCGCCTGGGTGGCTCAGTCATTGTGTCTGCCTTCGGCTCAGATCATGATCCCAGGGTCCTGGGATCAAGTCCCACGACAGGCTCCCTGCTCAGTGGTGAGTCTGCTTCTCCTTCTCCCACTCCCACTGCCTGTGTTCCTGCTCTCACTATCTCTCTCTCTGTCAAATAAATAAATAAAATCTTAAAAAAACAAAAATCCTGTCTTTTATTTAATACTTTGGAATTTTTCCTAACCACACACTATTTTCTTTTAAATTATGATTGTGTATTTACTTTACATTCTCCTATTACAATGTGGAAAAATATCCCACAATATGGGATTCAATCTATTTTGGCATACAGATTTAAATAGATTTTATTCAATAAAAACATTCAATAGGTATTTTTGGACCATTTATATTATGCCAGATACTATGGTTCAAATGAACAATATTGAGGGTCTTCTCCATTTAAAGCTTAACATACTATATCCAGAGACAATTTTGGCCGATCTTGGTGATTGTCTCTTCAGGAAGATTCTGCTTGCAGCATGGCTTTTTCCCGGAACAAGTCCTCTACTATATAGGCTTCTGGTGTGAGAAGTGTTAGTGGTATGTTGCAAATGTGTCCTCTATTTATTGCTGAAGTGCACTCACTTCGAATTGAAGGAATAATGTGGTGTCAACTTTAAACATCCCCTTCCATCAAACTTCATCCACATTTTATCTAAGATAAATTCTCTACTGTTTTAGGCAGGCAGATAGCAACAGAACATGTGTCTCATGTTCATCATTGAGTTAAGCTTTTCCTTATAGTTATTGATCACTTTATTTAAGAAAGGTTGAAGGAGGGTGGGGGATTAGGCTATGCTCACACAGCTGTCTAAAAATTGTATTGGAATTTATCCTTTTTTTTTTTTAGATTTTATTTATTTATTTGACAGAGACAGCGAAAGAGGGAACACAACCAGGGGGAGTGGGAGAGGGAGAAGCAGGCTTCCCACAGAGCAGAGAGCCTGATGTGGGGCTCGATCCCAGGACCCTGAGATCATGACCTGAGCCAAAGGCAGTTGCTTAACCAACTGAGCCACACAGGTGCCCCTGAAATTTATCCTTGAATGTTGACATATTTATATAGATCCAGACAAAGTCATTCCAAGTATAAACAAACTAATACAGGAGGCATGGTCAGTAGTCTAGAGCCTATATTCTGTTCTAGTCCCTAGTCTAGTAGAATCAAGAGGGTAAAAATTACAAAGGAAGGTCTTGAAGTATCTGATGGCAATCACACCTATATAGCTGGGTGTGTTAATAGAATCTGAAGATTAGAGAAGATACTCCAAGTTGTAATTCTGTGGTAATATGAAAAATCATTTTCATTCACACAAATTTTTTTACTCTTTTCTTAAAGTAACGTGTACCCTTTGACTGCTACTGTTGATTTCTTCACCCCAAATATATCTATCATTACCTCACCATGATCCTTACAGCTGTGAAAATTCTCTGCAACATTCATTATTTTTTTTAATGGAGATTATCTTTTTTTTTCTTCCTGAGCTAAAGGAAACTGAAATCATTGAGAGAAAGGAGATTATCCAGTTTAGTTCCTCCAACATAATGCATCTAAGCCTTAACGAATAAATGCATGTAGACTTGAAATTACGGTTTCTGAGATAGGAAAGAAAAAATTGGAGAGGGGATTTTACTCCCGGCACTTCAAATCTCAATGAGAAAATTCGAAGAATCTGCTTCTTACCTTTAATTGATCCTGAGTTATTTACTCTGAAACATTTTATAGCTATCACTTGCTGAATTATATGTTTTATGTTAGAACAAAATATGAAAATGGATTATGACATAACTAGATGTTAATTCTAAAAGGGGAAGCACTACCTAATGTAAGAGGGTTAAAATGTGCAAATAGAACTTGTCACAGTCCAACCTGAAACTTGGATTTTGAGCCTTGGTGCTTGTAGAATCCCAGAAAATGTTTTGAAAATGTACACAGAAAATATCCCATTTGAAATTTATGTATTATGCCTTAAAAATCTATGATGATTCCTGTCATTAATTTTGTTATATTTTTCTGTTTTTTCAAATTAACTTCTGAAATTCAGAATGGTGTAATAGTGAGATATTAATATTAGATTTATTCAATGGATTTTAAAATTTGTAATTTAAAAAAAACGCTTGTAGTCAATGTATAAAATTAAAGAGAAAAATACACATAAATAAGAGGAGAATCTAGGCAAACACCAAATGTTTGTGCTTGTATATGTTGTATTTTTCACTGCTATTTTCTATTAATTGTATATGCCTGTTAGTCTTTATTATTCTTTTATAGAGAGTTTTGTTTTTCTAGGTAGATCATCAATGCTGATATGATGTTAATGAGGGGTATCATTAAGATCTATACATCTTTGAGTCATCCCAAGATTCTTGAACCAAGGGTCAATAAGGGAAAAATAATATACAGACTTCACTTTACTTAATATACTACATTTTCTTAATTGAGTGATTCAAAAAATGATTGTAGTATTAGTAATAATTGAGTTGTGCCTGATTTGTAAAAGTTACTTTTTTAAAGAGCAAACAGCCAAAACCTACTAAATGGAA
Source organism: Callorhinus ursinus (assembly GCF_003265705.2). Classification (NCBI taxonomy): domain Eukaryota; kingdom Metazoa; phylum Chordata; class Mammalia; order Carnivora; family Otariidae; genus Callorhinus; species Callorhinus ursinus. The sequence goes on along the minus strand of NW_027397067.1, from coordinate 58,250,460 downwards.
CCTGCTCTGAACCTGCTAAATGGAAACTATACTAAGACTCATATTAGGAATAAACTTAGAGAGGACTAACTTCCTTAATTATTAGTGATATATTGGCCTTGAAAATGGACCCAGTTCCCAAATACATACTTAGGCATTCTTCACCTCTTATGTGCACCTAATGGCGCAGTCTCTAGAACCACCTTGAGGGGTTAAGAAGGACTGAAAAATTTTATGGAAACAGAAAGGGTAATTTCTCAATAAACATAACGAAATTGAAATCCATACCCAATTAGGTACTATCATTATCACATGGATGGATATTATGGGAAGTGGCATCAAGGAAGACTTCCTCTGACTGACAATGCCATGGTAACCCCTGTTTTGTAGAGCCATCTTCATATTGCTGAATTCTTATATAGTTTGCCTCCCGTACAGGAATTAACCTTCTCTGCTCATCCTGCTGGCAACCCTCTTACAGTCCTTTCTCAGGTTATACAAGGATGCACTCTTACTGCTTCTAATTATTTATTTTACCTCTTTGTAGCTTTAGCTCACCTTTACTACTCATGGCCTCAAATGTTTCAAGATCCTACATGTGCATTTTTAGCATCACTACCCACTGCTTATTAACACCTTCAACTGGTATTTTCCCATTCAAGTTTTTAGAAAGAAATTTATTTGTACCAGATTCTCTTTCCTCATAAAGTCATTACATACATCCCAGGATACTGCATATTTTCTGAGTGCATTGTAAGAAGTGGCTTCTCCAATGTTTAATACTGGCTCCAAGTTTAATACTGAAAATAAAATTATACATGCTAGCAAGGAAGTTCCAGTGAAAAGAGGCCATATTAAGAGTGGGTACCATGCATGGCATATCTAATTTACTTGCATATCTGAAGGGAAAGAGTGGGAAGTATCTCTGCAATAATAAATTGAGGCCAAAAAGCTGATGACTTTGAATGTCACACTAATATATGACATTATGGCTTTACTGGAGAGTAACATTTGTGGGTTTATAAATATTGTGGCCGGAACTGTTAACCTAATAGAAAGTTAACCCAATAATGTAGATCTGATGGAAAGAAACTGAAGATAGGAAAATCCAGGTAGCACATATCGAAGAGATAAGAAAGGGTCGAATTGGAGAGGTAGTGATTGAACAGAGAATTGTGTCCTAAGAAGGTAGCTTAATCTCATAAATTTGGTGATTAGATGGCTTGAGAGAGTAATTTGTGAGCTATAAGAAACAAGCTTTATGTATTTCTTGTTCATGCTTTTTTGTTGTTGTTCATTCTTTATCTGTGTCTGCTTCACCTCTAGAAAGTATCTGTACTTTCCACTTATCTATATACCATGATGAATAGCAATTGGATATCTATAGGTATAGATAGCAAACGGGACTCCATCCATATTCAGATAAAATTTTAGCAACAAAGTATTGAGTTCATCCACATTTCTTGATAAAGGCATGTTTCAAAAAAATTTTAGGGATACATTGAATCATAAGGAAGTTCCTTTTAGAGAAGTGAAAATATTGAATCAAATTTAGCCATAGCCTTACTTTTCTCAAAAGCCCTAGACTTCTCTGGACATGACTGAAAAAAATTGATGACCCTACTCTTATCTTTAAATGAGCAGCACCCTTAACATGACAGCAATACCTATGCTACTTTGGAATACAACTCATTGTTTAAAATGTGTGATGCTAATTAAAGTGAATTTTAATCATGTCTGAGTCTATCTTGCCAAATAACAACTTCACCTTGCCTTTCAAAGTAGTTTAAAACTTCTGTCTTATATAAGAAAGATGTTTTAAACAAATCCAATACCATATTCTAAATTTTGGTGAACATTTTGTTGAACCTTGTGGATGACATTCTCACATCTCTGTGATCTTAGTTCATGAAAGAAAAAAAGCCAGAGCAGAATGCCTCATCAGCTAATCCTCCCATTTTATTTCCACACCCATGGGAGATATTCTCATTTTAGCTGACAGCTGTAAATTTTTATAATCACCATGTGATATCTAGTACTTGCAGTTTGCTGGCCACTTTGTCAGCTATACTGACATTTGATAGCCAGGATATATCTTTAAAGGACTTTTCAGGGAGAATGGTACTTTTTTCCTGTTGTCTTGAAGCAACACTGTGGTAGGACACTGAAATTCTGCAAAGCAAGCAGACTGAGCCCTGTCAAGAGTAGTTCCATTGCAATCAATTATACTTGTCAACAAGAACATTTGAGTATGATCCATGCATGGTAAACAATGCACATCATTCTCACAGAAACATGTTGTGAAATAGGGCCCACCAAAAACAGAAGCTTTCAAAATATTTTGCATTTTCTTTCATGAATTATGTAATACTAAATCAAATTTTTCTCCTCGTATTCTAGAATTATTTGCCCTGATACCAAAGTAGAAAGATAATGTCTCTGTCAGTCACGTTTCAGGTTTTATCTCAACAGGTATTCTCAAACTTACTGTATACTATTTATATTTAGGAACTTTTTGTAGATAAATGAGAGGAAGAGACACAGATATAATTCCTGCCCTTAAAACTATTAAAATCATCTAGTAAAATTTTCTCCCAGTCGGCTCTTGTCTGTTCATCCTCTTACCAAAGTTAGTAATTTTCATGAGGTCCAATTTGTGAAGTTTTTACTTGCATAAACCATGCATTTTGTGTCAATTGTATTTTTGTAAACTACTCCAAATACTAAAGATTTTCTCCCATGTTTTTTTCTTTTCTAAACATTAGATTTAGAGTTACATTTAACTTCATGAACCATTTTGAATTAATTTTTGTGTAAAGTATGAAACTTACGTTGAGGTTTATTTTTTAACTATAGATATCCAATTGCTCCAGCACAATTTGTTGAAAAGTCCATCTCTTCCCTATTAAATTGTTTTTGGACTTTTGTCAATTAGGCAAATTTTTGTGAGTCAATTTCCGAGTTCCTGATCTTGTTCCATTCATCTATATATCTATCACTCTGTAACTACCATACTATCTTGATTTATGTCTGGAATATTTAAGAACTCCCCAAGCCCAAAATTCAATAAAAACAAAAATCCAATTAAAAATTAGAAAAATATATGAACATACATTCCATTAAAAAGCATACATACATATGTTGGCTAATTGAACATAATAAAAAATATGCTTATGTTAAAAAAATAAAAATAAAAATCTTTTAAATCTTAAAAAAAGCATACACACATCACAACTAAGCACTAGAAAAGATGTTCAATACCATTACTCATTATGAAAATGCTAATTAAAACCTCAATCCAATGCAAATTAAAACACATATATCAGAATGGCTAAAGGGACCGTAAGTACCATTAGTAACCAATTAGGAGATCTAGGAAGATCCAGTACACTAGTGATTGCCAGTCTGTTGGTCACAGATTGTTTTACTGGAATTTGAAATATTTGAAGTTGATGAAAATTTGTATCTAAAAGGAATTAAAGTATTATTTTTATCCTCTATGCAATCATATAACTTTTAAAAAATTGGTAAAATTAGGAATTAAATAATACCAGGTTTTTGTGTCATGTGACATTTGCACTCAATAATCTTAAAGTAAGCATTCGTCTAGTCTTCCTTTTAAATACAATAAATACTAGCTCATATAACATTGATGTTTACTTCTATCTTCTGTAACAGTTCATCAAAAGCAAACTTTTCCACAAAATTATCAATGGACTCAGTTAGTTAGACAATTCCATCAACCCCTCTGGACCTAAGTGGCTGTTCCTGTTACCATATCACAAATAGTAAAGGAGAAAGTCTACGAGAAGCAAACTGTCTTTAAACATATGACATAAAACTATCTATTACTTTTCTATAAATGTCATTGGCCCAACCTTATTTTTGTGGTCCAGATTTAGTCATGTGGTCATAAAATGCTGCAAGGAAATCTGAGAAATGTGCTTGGTGGCCGAGCATTCAAGCTTCTAGGCAAAACTAGGAGTCTTTTTCTTAAATGACAGAATGGATATTGTTGACATTAGTAGTGTCCATGAAAATAATATTTTTCATTACAGATATAATAATCCTAAAGTTTGGTTTAGTTTGGAGAAACAGTCCTCAAAATATTCTGTTGGGTAGTGGTTTCCTGGGAAATTAATTACTGATACATAGGCAAAGGATCACATGGTAAGATATTTGGGAAATCCTAGTGTAAAAAAAATGTACATCTTTTCTGCGTGATTCCTGTAAGGACTTAATCTGTAGATTAATAAATAACAGATTATTTATTGTCTTAAAGAGTGATATTGTGAGCAGTATTTTCTTGAGAAAATTTTTTGGAGGAACATTTAACAAAAATAGTATTTTGGAAATAAAACAATGGGATATTATGCTAAGTGAAATAAGTCAAAAAGAGAAAGACATGTATCATATGATCTCACTGATAGGAGGAATTCTTAATCTCAGGAAACAAACTGTGGGTTGCTGGAGTGGTGCGGGGTGGGAGGGAGGGGGTGGCTGGGTGATGGTCGTTGGAGAGGGTATGTGCTGTGGTGAGTGCTGTGAATTGTGTAAGACTGATGAATCACAGACCTGTACCTCTGAAACAAATAATATATGTTAAAAAAAATAAAAGAGAGAGAGAGAGAGAAAATCGTAGGAAGGGAAAAATGAAGGGGGGGACATTGGAGGGGGTGACGAACCAGGAGAGACTATGGACTCTCAGAAACAAACTGAGGGTTCTAGAGGGGAGGGAGGTGGGGGGATGGGTCAGCCTGGTGATGGGTATTGAGGAGGGCACGTTTTGCATGGTGCACTGGGTGTTATGAACAAACAATGAATCATGGAACACTGCATCAAAAACTAATGATGTAATATATGGTGATTAACATAACAATAAAAAATTTAAAAAAAAACAAAACAAATGATGTAATGTATGGTAATTAACATAACATAATAAAATTTTAAAAATGTAAAAAAATAAATAAGTGCATTAATCACTACACAAGATATGAATATTTGAGTTTGCAAACATATGACGCAATACTAGAACTCCACAAGGATATAAATATATTTATTATCATTGTTGTGTTATTGTTATTATTATTTTTGGTGGTATCACCAATGCCTTGAGTGATGATGCCCAGTACTTAGGGGAGCACTCAATAAATATTTGTGAAGTAAATGAATTCTGTAGGAATTAGCCCTAAAAGGCATACTATAAGCTACACTTGATGGGTATTAATTAATAATTTCTTTATGAATTGAAAATTAATGTTGCTATTTCAATTATGTCAGGACAAATATGTATCCACACGGTTTACTGAATTGCATCTCTGAGTTGCTGTGACTCAGCTATCGAAAACACTGGAAATTTTATGCACCCTTTTAATTCTCCTCAAACTGTCATTTACTGTGGGGTTTATACAACTATATAGGACTCTTTTGAGGGAACAGCAAAGAAATTAAATGCCTTGTTTTCAACAAGGGGATAGCTCTTTGAGAAGGTCCTAGCCAGGTTATAAAGATATTTCTCAATTTTATAGCTTTTTATTAATTGCAGTGTGTGCCCACAGTGCCCAGCCACTTCACTAAAATATGAGGTTTTTCTAAATTCAAAACATTGTTACTTGGGCGTTCATAAAGTGCCTGTTAATACATTTGAATAAATTTACTTCCTGGTTAGACTTTTAAAAGAGTTTTCTCATTTTGGCCTTGATACATTCATTATCCCTCAGATTCATCCTACCTCATCATAAGAGTCTCACCATTTGGTCTTTACCCTTCTTACATATGGTTGGTTGGTCAGCTGAATATTTTTGACCAGGTCATTATAAATACAAGATTTTTTTCCTTCAACAATGTAATTCTGAAATATTTTGTTCCTAATCTTTCATTAAAGTAGGTTGTTAGGTTTTGTGGTTGCTGGAAAATCTTAACTTTCATTTCTCTTCTTATTCCAAAAATGAGTCAAAGGAGAGGTTTTGGTCTTAGGGTTTGGGTAGGAAAAGAGACCAATAGAAGGAACAAAAAGTAAGTTTCCAGTGTTTACCAGCAGTAATAGTTTTTAAGCAATAATATATATTTTATTAATGCATACATGTTGTAAGATTATGAAGCTAAAAATAAAGAAAAACAAAGACTAAACATCCCATACATAGTAGCTTGAGAATTGCCTCTGTGGATTGAGGAGAAATCATATGGAAGATAGAAGAAATGAACAAGGAGTTTATCTGTCATATTTTTTCTTTTATTAAAAAAAAAAAAGTCTAGGGGCACCTGAATGGTTTGAGCGCCTGACTTCAGCTCAGGTCATGATCTCAGGACCCTGAGATAGAGCTCCATCCAGTTGGGCTCCCTGCTCTGCGGGGAGTCAGCTTCCCCTTTCCCTCTCCCTTTGCCCCTCCACCCTGCTCATCTTCTGTCTCTGTCTTAAATGAGTAAACAAATCTTCAAAAAAAAAAAAACTAAAGTAAAATGACCAAATGAGTATACTTTCTATGCCTTTATGCATTTAAATCTTTGTTTTCTAAATGTATTAAAATTACAAAAGCAAAATCTATTTCTATATGGTTGTTAAACTTGTATTTAAACTTACAAAGCTTGGAGAAAAAAATTCCAAAACTCTAGTAACTCTTTGTAGTTAATCATTTTAAATATTAATATTATGGTCACCTTATTTTTAAAAATATGCAACACCTTTCCTGTGATTATTGCATCTTCCTGTGATATCACTACTAAGTGACGAGCCTGACACAAATGCATGGCTGTATCCCTGGGCTTTGCTCCATGTCTTTTTCTGCCTTTTTCCTCCACCTCTCAAGGTATACATTTCCCCTTTTGCAACAGAAGTATACTCACTGGACCTTGGTAATTTTCTGAAATGTTTCTTTTGTCAGCACCAACACCACCACAATGAGAAATTTGTATTGTTTTATTTTGTTACACTGCACACTTGAAAGTTCTGTGCTTTTAACTCATAATATTCCCTCCATCTGGATTAAAGGTCCCTCTATTGTTTACTCCATAGAATCACCTTTACCTTAAATCTCATTTCAGAGTCAGCCTTCCCTAGAGAGCCTTCTCTGGTAACTCATCAATTCCATTTCTGCCGCATTTTACCTTATACAAATTCCTCTTGCTACAGAGAAATGCCCGCTGTAAAGAGATTGTTATGACCCGAAAACTATATACTCAGGGAAGCCCGAAGCCCCTGGATTAGGTCCACTTTATATACTATATTACAGTAGATAAAAGCAGATATTTTAATTTAAAAAAATTGTTCTTGTATGGTTTCTGCTACTTAAACGTGAGTAATTTGAAAGATCTACTCAAACTTTATGAATACTGATAATCTTCATATACAAAATCAAAGTAAGAAAATACACTGTACAGAATTGCTAGGAGGATTAAACAAAATGAAGAATGTGATATGTCTATCATATATCCGGAAGTGCTCCATAAATAAAAGTTATTTTTCTTCATTGTCAATAACTCTTCTACCTCCATGTGTACCAGAGATTTAATCTTAGAAATCCCTGATCATTATCTAAAAAGCCACTACCAAAATTTTGTGCAGAAAAAAATTATATGTTTTTTTGCTCCAAACATGGGAGACAGGTAAAATGGTGTTACAGACTGAATGTTTGTGCCCCCCCACCAAAAAAAATTTATATGTTGAAGTCTTAATCCCCAAGGTGATGATGTTTGGTGGTGGAGTCTTTGGGAAATATTTGGATTTAGATGAGTTCACAAGGATGAGGCCCTGTGATGGTATTTGTGCCCTTATAAGACGAGGAAGAGAGACCAGAGCTCTCTCTCTCTATATCTCTGCAGTGTGAGGACACAGCAAAATGTCAGCCATCTGCAAGATAGGAAGAATGGCCTCATCAGGAACAGAATCAGCTGGTACCTTGATCTAGACTTCCCAGCTTCCAGAACTGTGAGAAAAAAGATGATCACTGTTTTAGTGATCCAGTCTATAGTATTTTGTTAGAGCAGCTTGAGCAGACTATGACAAAGAGGGAAAAATCCCTTAGAAAAAGTCCCCATACTGTTCTCAAAAGATTTCCTAAAAATTTTTGTCAGTCTATCTATTAATGCAAAGACACAAATAATATATAATAAAATAGACTCTGTGAGCAGGGCTCTGATTGGGAAAGGAAATATGTAGGAGAGGAAATAGAATTCTGAAGAAAGTTTGTCCAAGAAACTTTATATAAATGCAAGTTTTCACATTAATGGCATTGCTTTTATTTTATTTTTCTAAAAGATTTATTTATTTATTTATTTATTTATTTATTTATTTATTTATTTGAAAGAGAGAGAGAGAGAGCACAAGCAGGGGTAACAGGAGAGAAAGAAGCAGGCTCCCCGCTGAGCAGGGAGCCTACTGCAAGGCTCATTCCTAGAACCCTGAGATCATGACCTGAGCCAAAGGTGGACTACAAACGCCTAACTGAGCCCCCCAGGTGCCCAATGGCATTATTTTTAAATCTCTGAGCAATTGCAAGATCAGTGGTGGAGGGTTTTCTTTTTTTTTGTTTTTGTTGTTGTTTTCCCAATACAGAGGAAGAAGAAAAAACCATAAACATTTTCTTTGAAATCCCACTACAATGGGAGTATCATTGACACACAATCTACGTTAGTTTCAGGTATACAACATAGTGATTCAACTTCTCTATATGTTATGCTGTGCTCACCATCAATTTAGCCACCGTCTGTCACCACACAATGCTATTACAATACCATTGACTATTTTTCTGTGCTATGTTGGGCCATTTTTTTAATGTTCAATATTTAGTGGTCTTCTCAGGCTCTGCAGTAGGACTGCCGGTTCATGTTAATACTGTGGAATTTTTTATTTTTAATATTTTTATACAGCACTGATAATTGAGCTAAGAATTCCTAAATCCACGTAATGAATTATTTACTTATATACTAGACCTTGAGCTAATTTTCTCACAAGTAAAATGATTACAGTGACTACTTCAGTAGTGGTGCTATACTGATGGAATGAAATAACAGATTTGAAAAGTCATTGTAAACTCTAAAGTACATAATTATACATTATTATTATTATTATTAAGGTGTCATCTTAGGTCAAAGCTAAAATATAGTTTTCTAAATGGTGTAGGAAACCCTTGATCATTTTTTTTCTTTTTAGGCCTGAAGCTTCTGCTCATTTGTATTTAATATGCCCCCTTTTTTTCAGATAAACATAGAAGTAATAAATCATGACTTTTTTAGTTATTTTCATGAGGTCACATCAAGATCCTTGGATAGCTCTTTCAGAAAAATGAACTATACATTTCTGTAAGAAACAAGACAATTAAAAATTTTCGAAGTTCCTATAAATGACTTCTGTCTGACAAAAACAGAAATGTTAACCCAACATCATATGAGACAGAGTTGTGACTGGACCTTATTTCTAATCATCTCTGCTTTAGCAGAGCTTAAAGGAAGTCTAGAACACTCTTCCCCTCTCCAAGTGGTATCAAGGTGTCAGGAAGACTCTAGGTCTGCCACCAAAAAATGTGAGTGATCTAGACCTGCTCAGATACCTAAAGAGAGGAAAAAAAATCTCACAATTTTGAGAATTCTGATAAAATATAAATTTTGTACAATATTATTTAGTGTAAAAGTCAGGGAAAGTTGCCTTTTAAAGTCTTTCAAACTGTAGGAGTTCTAAACATTTCTCATTTCCTATCTTGAAAGAAACTAGTTATGCGCATTGCTTCATACACAGCATTAATTATCTTACATTAGACTATTGAATGTATGTTTCACATTAAAAAATAATTTATGGAAATTATATTATATATAATGGTAATGCAGCTTATTTATTTAAAAAATAAAATAAGTGCCCACAGTCTGATCCAAATGTGTAATCATCACTCATAATTTTTAAGCAAAATTCTCTCAGAATTTCAAATACTTATACTTTCATTCTACAATTCATGAATATGTTGAGGAAGCTCATAGAGGTAAAATTCCATTATGATGAAATGCAGTACTTCCACACTGTTTTGTTGTTATAGGCTTATCTTATAACGAATCTTTTATTTGATATCAAATTTCCAGTCAGCAGAATTAGAGTAAAATTTGAATTGATGCCCAGTTTCTCTAATTCATTAGAATGGGGGGAAAAAAGCAGCTTTGAACTGAGTGGAGGAAAAAGGGAAAAGGTTCTTGTCATCTCTATGCAGTGCACTGGAGAGAGAATTCTCTTCTTGCCACAGGTTCTCTCTTATTCCCTTTTGTTTTAGTTCCCCTGCTCTCCTCTTATTGTTTTCTCTCCCTTTCTCTTTTGGCAAGATCCTGAACAATTAGTGTGAATGTTATTTAACTTCACAAGAGGTTTTTGGGGAAATAAATGGAAATATGTGACATTCAGCTGTATGTAAATTAATGGAAAATTAAAAAAGACTTAATGGAGTCTGCTTCAACTTCTTTTGTCTCAACTTTTCTGAGCTTGGACCCACTTGACTCTCTCTGGTAATGCAAATTACACTTATTTTGGTTTTGAAAATGGCTGTTGCTGGGTTAGAGACCACAGGAATCATCCACAATATAATCTGATTCATTGTAGAGGGTTCAATTCAATCACATTATTGGAGTTCACTCAGGATTGGCCATCCGCCCGTGGTCAAAATAACTTGGTTAAAAAGAACATTTCTTTGTAATGATGTTTGCTACAAATGGGCTTAAGGGAGGGAAGTGCACTCTTAATTATTTATGTGCTTATTCAATATTTGGTTGTTCTTTATGTCCTTTATGTCAGGGATGATACATCTAAAATTATGCTAAGCTAAATGAAGTGCTTAGTTTGATATTTGTTTATAGTGTTGCTGAAGATGATGATAATGGATATAATGATAATGCTAACAGTGATGACGATGATGATGATGACAAAAAAAAATAAATGGGAAACTCAAACAAAGAGGGAGAACTGACTCTTCCTCAATGATCAGCTTTTAACTAATAAAAAATATAACAATACTACAGGTTCCGCCTAGACTTGCAAACCCCCAAATTTTATGTGTAGAATGCTTACTAATTAGAGTTTGTGTCAATATGTCAACTAGAATGCTTATTTTTTTCCAAAATGTCAATTCTAATTGGTGTATTAGTGTACTAGGGCTGCTTGAACAAAATACTACAAAGATGTTTATTCTCTCACAGTTCAGGAGGCTAAAACTCTGAAATCAAGGTATCAGTAGGGTTCTCTCTGGAGATCTGAGGGAGAATCTGTTCCCTGTCTCTCCTAGCTTCTGATGGTAGCTAGAAATTCTTAGCTTTCCTTGAACTGTATTCTCAACTTTGTAATCTCTGCCTCCATCATCACATGACATTTATTCCCCCTGTGTGGACACACTTATATATTTTGCTAGATTCATGAATTCTAGCAAAAGATATAAGTATCCAGGGTCAAAGAACTTCATTACTCAGCAATAGCAATAACCAATGTATCAGCATTTTCTTGTGCCAGCTTTCTGAACCCTAACTTATACAGGGCAATGCAAAAGGAGTCAGGGGTAACCTGGCCCAGAGTAGGTTGCTTTATAGGGGAGGAACTCAGAGCAGAGAGATCCCGAAACTTTCATAATAGGCAGTGAGCATGCCTGCCCCCTGCTCAGGAAGGAGGCAATATACCTACATTCCAAGGTTGTTTGCGATACAGCCGTACTCAAAAAGATAAACTAGATCAAAGGTGGTCTGGTCAAAAGATGTGGAAAATTGCGAGAGATCTATGGAAAATTGTCACCCTTCGGTATAAATTGGGATTCTGCATTTGAGCTAAAAGAATAATTTTTAACACCAATTGTGATTTCTGTGAATAAATTTTTCATCTTTGGCATAATTCATGTGGGTTAGCTTTTCTTATCCTCACCTGAAGCAATGACTATCATAAAAAAAATCGTGCTAGTGTAGGCACAGACCAATTTTTTATGTTTATAGAAACAGTTCTTTTAGTTCTTTTTAGAACACATAGTAAAGATAAAGTGAGTCTTTAGTTTTATTCCTCATTCTGGATTTTTATGTTTGATTCTCTAAGTAAATAAAAAGAGAAGTAATTATTTAAACTTTGTTTATCTTTACCCCTTTACCACTATATTGAAGCTCGTAATTTAAACCCTAATGTATACACTGATAATTCTCATTTTATGTAACATGCCTGAATCTCTCTCCATTTCCAACTGCTTCTTGAACATCTCCCTTTAGACACTTATTAAGCATCTCAACCCCTAAACTGTCTGTCATCATCTCAAATTCAGTTAATGGTAACTTGTACAAATCATCTTGCAGATGCCTAGGTTGGTTAGTTTCTTCCTTCCTTCCTTCCTTCCTTTTTTTTTTTTTTTTTTTTTAGAGAGAGAGACAGCGGGAGAGGGAGAGAGAATCTCACGCAAGCTCCACACCCAGCGTGGGGCCCAAAGTGGGGCTTGATCTCAGGGTTGTGAGATTGATTCTTAACCAGTTGAGCCACCCAGCTCCCCCAGGTTGATTATTTTCTTTCTCTTAGCTCACACACTGATTAATCAACAAAACCAAATATTATACTGCTATAACATATCCAGAGTTTCGACACTTCTCACTATCTCTATTGCTACCATCTTGTTTAGATGTCTGTATTTATGCACTTCTCTTATTGTAATCACCTTAACCCGGTCTCTCTGATTTTGATCCCTTATAGTCTATTCAATACAGCAATGAGAGTAATCCGTTTAAATATTTAGTCAGATAACATCACTCCTCTGCATTATATTCTCCAATGGCTCCCAGCCTCACTTGGGAGTAAATCCTAAATCTTTACAATGGCCTCCATGGATCTGCATTATCTACTGATGTCTATTTCATGGCTCACTTTATATTTTACAACTGTCCTCACTGGCAGCATTACAGCTCCAGCTCCCTGAAAGTGCCTGGTGTGCTACGACAGGTGTTTTGTAGTTGTTATGCCTCTGGCTGGAATTTTTTTTTTACTGGATATTCATGAAGATCTCTCACATTGTCTTCAGAACTTTGTTCAAATATCCCCTTTCCTAACCATCTTACCAATATTATAAAAAATGTCTTTCTACTTGCTTCATTACCTATGTCTTCTCATGTTTTTATTTTCCTTTTCTTTTTCCTCCCTTTTTTTTCCTACGCCTGACATCACAGATACAGTAGAATGTATTACTGTTTGCCTATATTTGGCGTTGCTCACTGCAGATGGAGCCAGTAAAAAATATGCTCCAGCATCCTGTTCTTCCAGATAAAGGATTCCAGTCGACATTCTAGGTGCTTCTCAGGAGGTGCCAGCAGAGGCATTGCAAACCCCATTGCCCAGAGCAGCAACCTCTATGGGACATTTTCATATTAGCTTTTCCCCCTTCCCTGACTCAGTCTCTCCTCTGTTTAATTCCGGCTTTCTAGAGTAATATCCGAAACCAAGTCCCTAGCTCCGGTTCCGTTTTTACAGGTAACAAACCTGAGATATCACAAGCCTCAACTTTCTATTAGCTTCTTTAAAGCTGTATAGCTTTTACAACGTACCAGTAGGAATTTTATACATCCCTACCCTGGTTAACTTAGAAACATGTGGCTGCTTTGGCTAAAGAAATCTCCAGAGTCAGCGTATGTTTGGCCACACTCTCATTTCCCTCACTTTCAGAGGAAAGGTCATCTGAAGCACAGCTGCAGCCGACTGTCATACACATACAACAGAGGGAACAAAATCCTTTCCCATTCTTATTATAGAGATTTTGGGGGCTGTTTGCTACCAAGCAGCAAAACCTAGTCTCTCCTGACTGATGGATCTTATCATTTACTCACCTTTGTATTTACTAGTTGTCTTCTCATCATGACATAAACTCCATCAGACAAAGAATTTTCTTTTTTGCTTTTCTATCTGTTCTCTATACCCACTACCTAGAACAGTCCAAAGCACAGAGGACATCCACATCTATTTAAAATGTTATACTGGGGACGCCTGGGTGGCTCAGTCAGTTAAGCGTCTGCGTTTGGCTCAGGTCATGATCCCAGGGTCCTGGGATCAAGTCCCGCATCGGGCTCCCTGCTCAGCAGGGAGCCTGCTTCTCCCTCTGCCTGCAGCTCCCCGTGCTTCTGCTCTCTCTCTATCAAATAAATAAAATCTTTAAAAATAAACAAATATAATGTTACACTGAAGCCTAGTTAACTCATTGTCCCTCACACACAATTGATGGACTCCCACAAGTGATGGATCAAATCTAAAATTTGATCATGCTATCCTCTAACTCAGAGGTTTTCAACCACGGGGAATTTAAAGCAGTTAGGGTTTCCAGTTAAAATACAGGATGCCCAATTAAATTTGAGTTTCAGACAAACAATACAAAATATGGGACATACTTAAACTAAAAAGAAATGCTTTTGTCCAAAAAGTAAATTTAACTGGTGTCTTGTATTTATTTGCTATAGTATTTATCTTTGCTAAATCCAGCAACTTGACCCCCAGGTGCCATTTGTCAATGTCTGGGGATGTGTAAGAATACCCATATACAATGAAGTAATTGGCCCACAATGTCAATAGTACTGAGGTTGCAAAACCCTATGATCTGGGTCTTTCTCTTTCCTTTCTAGGCACCTGATTTCTATGCACTGTCCTTTGCCATTTGTCTTAAGTATAACTGGCTTTAATAAACTCATGTTTGCCTTTCAGAATTTTGTCTACATCATTCCTATGTTTTCTTTTAATCTCAGATGTCTTTCCATATGTATTTATAAATGGCATACAAAGTTCCCACTGTTTCTCAGATATCTGAAGGAAGACAAAAATCTATGTTTTTCTTTATATCTAAAATCCGAAACAAAGTCGAGTTTATACAGGTATTTAATGTGTACTGAGTGAGACAGTGAATAATTAAGTACAAGCGTGGGCAGACATATGGTTTCCAGGGCAAGACTACCTTTCTTCTGAGTCTGCAAAGCCATTGGCAGGCTGCTTCTTGTGACCTGAGCAAAGCAGTTATTCTACTGACAGTTGAAATCATGTAAGGACAGGCAGTCTTTTGCACTCTTAAATTTACCTGGTTATCATCTTCTCTATATAGAATGACAAGCGTTTGGCATCTTCCCATGGCATTTCATATTAATTTTTACCTGGGACCACCATTCCATAATGAGAGAAATTCCCATACAAGATCTTTCAAAAATGCTTGCACATGTGAATTTTAATTAAAAAAAAAAACACCCAGTGGAAACTCGTGCACTATTTTAAATAAAGGACATTATTTATAAAATTAAAAATATTGTAATAGCACTATATAGTGACAGATGGTAGCTACACTTGTGAGCATAGTATAATGTATATAGACATTGAAACACTATGTTTTATACCTGAAACTAATGTAACATTGTGTGTCAAGTATATTCATATAAAAAATCAAAAGAAAAAATGCATTTTTATCTTTAGCAATTACTATTGCTAATTTATTTTGGGGGGAGGGTGGGGCAGGGAAAGGTCTGGCTTTTTGCCATTTTAATATTATTCTCAAGATACATTTTCTGAGAAAAGCCAAGAACAGTGAAGCACCTCTTGAGAGGATTTTGCACTATGTCAGCTCACAAAACTTATTCTGATTTCAGTAAAATATTTAATACGTGTGCAGATATAGACGTACACACATATATAGCTTTAATTTAGTTGGCATATATACTTTAGTTGCGTATATGCAATATATCAGCAAATACAGATATTGATATGCACCTTCTATACTTTATTTTAGAAAAATTAACAAAAATAATATGAGCTAAAGGCAATTATTTTAAAAACAAATACCTTATGGACATTTTTCCCTTAACTAAAATTACTACTTGGTTGAAAGATATAGAGAGATAAAAAATATGAATATATGAAAAAGAAAGCTATTTTGGATGGATACCAAGAGATACTAACATATTCTTCTCCCTTTCAAAACTAAAATATAGACAACAAGATGGAATGGAATCTAAAGTGAATAGTTAACGATTTCTTTAGTAGTAGGAAAAAAATCTGATCTCTACAACAAAACAGTGTTGTAATGGTAAGTAGTTTTATAAACTCCCATATTTTGATGGGCGCCTGGGTGGCTCAGTTGGTTAAGCGACTGCCTTCGGCTCAGGTCATGATCCTGGAGTCCCGGGATTGAGTCCCGCATCGGGCTCTCTGCTCAGCGGGGAGTCTGCTTCTCCCTCTGACCCTCCCCCCTCTCATGTGCTCTCTCTCTCTCTCTCTCTCTCATTCTCGCTCTCTCAAATAAATAAATAAAATCTTTAAAAAAATAAAAATAAACTCCCATATTTTGCATAAAGAGTGCATCAGTCCAACTACCACACTGTGAATTTAAATACAATTTTCTATTTCATTTCTCTTTTTAATTTTATTATTTATGTTAATCACCATACATTACATCATTAGTTTTTGATGTAGTGTTCCATGATTCATTGTTTGTGTATAACACCCAGTGCTCCATTCAATACGTGCCCTTTTTAATACCCATCACCAGGCTGACCCATCGCCCCACCCCCTCCCTTCTAGAACCCTCAGTTTGTTTCTCAGAGTCCATAGTCTCTTATGGTTCGTCTCCCCCTCCGATTCCCCCCCTTCATTTTTCCCTTCCTACTATCTTCTTTTTTTAACATATAATGTATTATTTGTTTCAGAGGTACAGGTCTGTGATTCAACAGTCTTACACAATTCACAGCACTCACCATAGCACATAACCTCCCCAATGTCAATCACCCAGCCACCCCATCCCTCCTACCCCCCACCACTCCAGCAACCCTGTTTGTTTCCTGAGATTAAGAATTCCTCATATCAGTGAGGTCATATGATACATGTCTTTCTCTGATTGACTTATTTCGCTCAGCATAACACCCTCCAGTTCCATCCATGTCATTGCAAATGGCAAGAAATGAAATCTTGCCATTCATTTCTCTTTAAATACTTAAGTAGGTTTAATTGTAGGTTTGCTTCACTAGGTAATATCTTTATTTTTTTCTTCAGTCAATTTTGCTTAAGTTTCTCTTTCAATATATAAATAGCTACTGGTTAAAGCTGAATTCACTCTTTGTGTCCTGTAAATGATAATCAAGTCCTATTTGCTCCTTTCTTTTCTTTTTTTTTTTTTAAGATTTTATTTATTTGTCAGAGATTGAGAAAGAGAGAGCACAAAGGCAGGGGGAGCAGCAGACAGAGGGAGAAGCAGGCTCCCTGCTGTGCAAGGAACCCAATGTGAGACTTGATCCCAGGACCCTGGGATCATGACCTGAGCCGAAGGCAGGTGCTTAACTGACTGAGCCACCCAGGTGTCCCTCCTTCATTTCCATAGTAAATTTACTTCCAAAAAGAAACACACTAATCAGTTACATTTTTTTTTTTAGGAAAAATGTATCAAGGATCATAATTGTTCATGATTTAAAAAAAGGAAAAAGAGGCTTATGCTTGCATAAGATAAGTTGGGATAAACATACCTTTCCTTACTCCTCCTTCTAAGTACAAATACAAAACTTAGACATCACATATAAAACAAACATAAAGAAACACTAAAAGGTGGAGATAAAAAGACCAGTCAAGGAATTCAGGACCCAAATAACATGTTCGTGAGTTCCCTAGGTTCCTAGTATCCTAAACTAGGAACAAAAAATTTTGAAAACCTGGTAATTGCAATATACATACATATATACACATATACATCCCACATAAAAGCCCCCTCTCTCCAGTAAAAGGACCAGAAAAGGGGTAGCCTAGTAACATAGATAACTTTTACAGAATTTTACCTAGAAGAGCAAACTAATCCTAAATTAAGAAGAAAGAAAATTATGATAAAGATAAAAGAAAGCAATAAAATTGAAAACAGACAAATAAATGGAAAAAGTCAATGAAACAAAAAGATAGTCCACTGAAAAGATCAATAAAATTGACACACTTTCGAAAAGACTGATTTTAAAAAATGAAGACTCAGATTAGCAACAGTAGAAAATTTTAACATGGGTCTATCACTACAAACCCGATAGGCATTAAAAAGATAATAAAGGAATAAAGCAAATAAGTCCACTTAGACAAAATAAGTCACTTCCTTGAGAAGTATAAAGTACCACAATTCACCCATTATGAAACAGATAATCTGCATAGCCCTGTAACTATTGAGAAAAATAAATCTCCAGGCCCAGATGGTTCACTGGAAAATGATTCCAAACTTTTAAAGAAGAATTATGTATCAATTCTATATAATCTTACAGAAAAGAAAATAGAGAGCAACTCCCCATTCATTTCATGGAGATAGTATTACTCTGATACCCATTAAAGATCAAAAAAGTACAAACAAAAACAAGAAAACTACAGACCAATATCCTACATGAATGTAGATACAGAAATCTTTAACAAAATATTAGAAAATAGAATTCAGCGTATATTGAAAAGAGTTACATGGCATAACCAAGTGAGGTTTATTTTAAAGATGCAAGATTGGATCAATATTCAAAAATGAATCAACATAATCATCACTTTAACATACCGAAGAAGAAAAATTTCATGTTCATACTAATTGGTACAAAAAAAAATGTGTCAAAATTCAACATGCATTCATGATTTAAAAAATAAATCTAAGCAAATGAAGAATAGAAGGAACTTTCTCAACTTCATAAAGAACATCTATAAAAAGTTACAGCTAATATTTTGCTTAATGGTGAAAAACTGAACATTTATCCTATCAGATCAACAAGATAAGGGTGTCCGTTCCCACCATTCTATTCAATGCCATGCTAGAATTTTTAGCTAGTTCAATAAGACAAAATAAAGTAAAGTAAAATAAAATAAAATAAAATAAAATAAAATAAAATAAAATAAAATAAAATAAAATAAAAACTACACTGGTCAGAAAGGAAGAAACAAAACTGTCTCTATTGCGGATGACATAAGAATCTACCAGAGAAAGAGAAAGACTAGTCCTGGGACTAGTGAATTCAGCAAGGTCATGGGGTACAAGATAAGCATAAAAAAGTGTATTTCTATATATTAGCAATGAGTACATGAAAGCCAAAATTAAAAACACAATAACATTTATTGTCACATACCCAACAAAGGACTAGGATTTAGAATATATGATGAGTTTGCAAAACTAAATTGTAAGAGCAAACAAAAAAATTTAAACATGATCGAAGACATTAAAAAAAAAATTCCACAAAGAAGATATACAGATGATGGCAAATAAGTACATGAACAGTTATTCATCTGCAGTAACCATGAGGAAAATGCAAATAAAGCCACATGTGAGATATCTCTATATATAGGTATAGTTGTGTGTGTGTGTGTGTGTGTGTGTGTGTGTACCTATCAGAATTGCTAAAATAAAAAATAGTGACAACATTAAAGTCTGGAGATTTCAGAGAGAAGACAGATCACTCATACGCTGCTGGTGGAAATGTAAAATGGTATAGTTACTAGTGAAAAAGAGTTTGAAAGCCTCTCAAAAGTAAAACAAAACCAAAAACAAGACAAACAACATTTTGTATCTTAACCATAGCCATGTCAAGATCCTGGTTGTGACATTATACTACAGTTTAGCAAAATATTAGTAATGGAGAAGCTGAGTAAGTTATGAAAGGGATCTCACTTCATTATTTCTTACAATTCCATGTGAATCTACAATTAACCCCAAATAAGAAGTTTAACTAAAAAACAACCTTAAGCTTCCAGGTATAGTTTATTGCTTGATTTTATAGTAAATTCGGTGTCTGAAGATTTTGACAAATAAAGTGAAACATCTCTGAAAAGTGAATTCAATGAGATTTAAGAAATACATATGCAGATATGCCCCATATATCAAATAGGATGCTTTTATTCATTAACTCTCTTTTATTTATTTCTTCATTAAATAGACATTTATTGAAAGCCAACTAGATTCTAGTTCAGTGTTGCTAAGCAGAGAGGTATGTTGCCAGTGGTATAAGATACTAGGTATATTGCCAGAAGCAGATTATATCTTATATTGTAAGGCAGATTAAGGATTTTGGATTTTTTTAAATTTCATTTTATTATGTTATATTAATCACCATACATTACATCATTAGTTTTTGATGTAGTGTTCCATGATCCATTGTTTGCGTATAACACCCAGTGCTCCATGCAGAATGTGCCCTCTTTAATACCCATCACCAGGCTAACCCATCCCCCCACCCCCCTCCCCTCTAGAACCTTCAGTTTGTTTCTCAGAGTCCATAGTCTCTCATGGTTCATCTCTCCCTCTGATTTACCCCCCCATTCTTCGCTTCCTGCTATCTTCTTCTTCTTTTAATTTTTTTTTCTTATGTTATGTTAATCACCATACATTATATCATTAGTTTTTGATGTAGTGTTCCATGATTCATTGTTTGCGTATAACACCCAGTGCTTCATTCAATATGTGTCTTCTTAAATACCCATCACCAGGCTAACCCATCCTCCTGCCCCCCTCCCTCTAGAACCCTCAGTTTGTTTCTCAGAGTCCATAGTCTCTCATGGTTCATCTCCCCCTCCGATTTACTCCCCTTCGTTCTTCCCTTCCGACTATCTTCTTTTTTTAACATATAATGTATTATTTGTTTCAGGGGTACAGGTCTGTGATCCAACAGTCTTACACAATTCACAGTGCTCACCATAGCACATACCCCCCCAATGTCTATCACCCAGCCACCCCATCCCTCCCACCCCCACCACTCCAGCAACCCTCAGTTTGTTACCTGAGATTAAGAATTCCTCATATTAGTGAGATCATATGATACATGTCTTTCTCTGATTGACTTATTTCGCTTAGCATAATACTCTCTAGTTCCATCCACGTCATTGCAAATGGCAAGATTGCAGTTTTTTGATGGCTGCATAATATTCCATTGTATATATATACCACATCTTCTTTATCCATTCATCTGTTGATGGACATCTCGGCTAGGATTTTGGATTATTTTCCAATTCTTCTCTCTTATTTTTGTCTTCTCTCTTCTTCGAAACCAATTACTTTTTTCTAACTTTATTTATGTATGATTAACAAATGAAAAATTGTATATATTTATGGTACACAATGTGCTGTTTGAAATGACTACCAACAGTCAAACTAATTAACATATCCATATGTGTGTGGTAGTGAGAACACTTGAGATTTATTCTCTTAGCAAATTAGAAGTATACACTACATTATTATTCACTCTAGTAACTGTGCTATACATTAGGCCTCGAGAACTTAATCATCGAATTCTATTTTAAATACAATAGAATGTCACTGATCATTCATAAAATTTTAATGTATGTATGAGAAGACAAAATTTTCAAATATGGAACGATCCAGGTGTTCCTATGAGAGGAACTAGAAAATGCATGGTGAATACAGAGGCTGAAACGATATTAGGTCTAACTTGTAATTTTGTCAATGACCACACCATAACTTGAGTATGTCAATCCTAGGCTCATAGTATCTCACTAAAGACTTCACAATAAATTCAATGAATTACTTGGCCACTTAGAAAAGGTAGAGGTAAATCATAAACAATCATGGGAAAAAGGTGTGAAGAAACTACAAATATGAGAAAGTGATTTTTACCTCATAGAACTCTTTTCTCAGGAGTATGCAAGGCATAGAAGAGGGATTATTGTCTCAGTGGGAAAACATTCAGAAGTACCACTTTGGACAACAAATGCGTGCTAAAAGCAAGAAAGATCACTTAGGATAATTAAGTATATACACAGATTGGAAAAGAGTTTCAATAATATATTTGTAACTCTAGGACTACAGTGATTAAAATAGAATTGAGGAGTTTGTCTCCTGATAAAAAAAACTCAACCATATGCAATTATAAAGACTTTACATGGCCTCAAGAGAGAAGCTGCCTGCCTCACACCAGACTTAAACACCCAGGGCACTGCAGTCTCTGAAGGCTGTTGCATTCCTGGACTTAGCCCTGCCACCCCTTTGCCAGCCGTGCTCTTATGCATATCTGCAATGCTAGCCAAGCACTTTCATTCAGAGACCTCTTTATCTGGAGCCTTCTGCCAAGGTCTTTGTCAGCAGCGTCTAAGGAGACTTTCTTATTGGGAGAAGGGGAAACTGAAGACAGTTCTCCACTCTGACTCAATAAACTAAGTACCTTTCTACTATGCTAATCTACCTGACCTAGATCTAAACACCTCTGCTCTTTCATTTTAGCATTCCACAGAATGCTGTGGAATGCTGTTCCATGTGGGTAAAGAGAAGAGGAGAGGACTTTAGGAACTTGCTTACACAATCACGCTAAGTGATTAAAGACTTGACTGTCATTTTGGCTTTTTTTTTTTTAATATGGTTTCTTTCTTTTTTTTTTAAAGATTTTATTTATTTATTTATTTATGAGAGAGAGAGAGCATGAGGGCGGGAGAGTCAGAGGGAGAAGCAGACTCCCCACTGAGCAGGGAGCCCGATGCGGGACTCAATCCCGGGACTCCAGGATCATGACCTGAGCTGAAGGCAGTCGCTTAACCAACTGAGCCACCCAGGTGCCCTCATTTTGGTTTTTGTTTTATACTGGGGGCTCCTACCCCTAGCAGTTCAGCTCTTCTCTTAGGTCAGCTGAGCTCTTGACAAGACTGTTGCATTTTATTCCAGCCAAGTTAATTCTCTGTCCCAGTTTAGCATAAACTCTAAATGTCTGGGTTTTACTGTTTTAAATTGATTTAAAATCTATTTTAATCCTCTAACTCCAGCATAGGTTATATTTTATTACTTGACTTATTACCATAATAAATAAGACATTTTCTATCTCCGTCAGTATGATGTTATAATGTACTATACTTATTATTTCTAATACATAGTAGAACCTTTTAGACTATTGGCTTTGAAATGAATAGGTGTCAAATTTTAATAAGAATTATATGCAAATCCCATCTAGAAAACCATAAAAAGGATGAATATCATTTTTATATATTAATACAAATTTCTTTTTATGGAGTGGCTGCTCAATTGTTAGAAATCTGTTTAAGAAAATCTCAAGCATATTAGAGATCTTTCACTAAAATCTTTGTCACTTTATAAAAGGGCATGAGGTATTATATAGAATAGTTAGGTGATTTCAATTGCTACATTTTTTAGAGTCAGATAAATATCATTAGGGAATAATTTTAGGTCATATGATGTTTACTATATCTTATCTAATGTTAGCAAATTTCTTCTCTATTACCCTAACTGAGAAGGATTTAGGCCTTTAATATATGACTAATATGATTAGGAATTTATAATATTAAGATTCTGTCCTTCAATAGGGAATATCTTTTTTGTTGTTGTTGTTAAAGATATTTATTTGACAGAGAGACACAGTGAGAGAGGGAACACAAGCAGGGGGAGTGGGAGAGGGAGAAGCAGGCTTCCACTGAGCAGGGAGCCCTCTGCAGGACTCAATCCCAGGACCCTGGGATCATGACCTGAGCTGAAGGCAGACGCTTAATGACTGAGCCACCCAGGCACCCCCCAGAGGGGATTTCTTATCTCAGTTTTCCCAATACTTAATATAGTGCTTGGCATGATGTAAGTTTTCAATAAATATGGACTTAATAAAATAATTTAAAATACATGAATTTATGAATTGATTAATATATCATTGGAGACAGCAGACAGGTAAGGTAGATGTTAGAATCTTGGAAACTATAAGAAAACTCATAAAACTAAGTTGTAATTCTGACACTGAAGTTCTAAATCCTGTGCAATTTTGCTCCAACAAATTTTTTCATCATGATCTTTGACCATTCAATTAGCATTTTCTATAGAAAGAGTCATCTCTGAAGCAAGGATGGGGCAAAGGTTGACTATGATGGAGGTCTGGGCTCTTACTGAATTTTCTCACTTGAGAAAGGTTCTAGTTGGTGCACTGGAAATTTAAAAAATATTCCACACCCCTACTTAGAGAAAAAGGCAAATAACAAATACCATTTAATACTCTGAGAAAGCTTTATCCCCCCGCCAGAGCATTATTATTGCACATGTCATCAATAACATGAAAAATATGAATTCGTCTCATCTACTTTACTGATAACTGCATGATGTACTTAAAATGACACCACATAGCCAGAATTATCTATAACACAAAGGTGATAGGAAAGACCAACAAAATTTAGAAAATATAGTTATCTTACACATTTCTTTTTTTTAAATTTTTTGTATTAACATATAACATATATTTGTTTCAGGGGTACAGGTCTGTGATTCATCAGTCTTACACAATTCACAGTGCTCTCCATAGTACACACCCTTCCCAATGTCCATCACTCAGCCACCCCATCCCTCCCACACCCCTCCACTCCAGCAACCCTCAGTTTATCTTACACATTTCTTAAAAATATTAATATTTATGTTCATCTAATAATAGCCATTTACATACATATAAGCAAACATTTTTCTTACTACCAATATAACTGAAGAATATTATCCTTTTGAAACATTACAGTGTACTCCTAAAGTTAAGATTCAATATAAATGAAGAACATATAGATATATCCTCCCTGACTGCTAAAAGTTTAAATAAAGAAGAAATGATAAGCAGATTTTTCAAATATATAAGAAATAGAGACAGAATTAAACATCTGTTCCTCTTTATACTTAACAATGCACCTTTGTTAGTTTGCAACCTCAGAGGTTCTCAAGGTGAAATCTGAAACTGGCTACCATACACAGAGAACAAGGAGAGACCGAAGACAGAGTCAGGCCACTCCAGATTCATTGGTGGAGGTGTTAATAAGCATAGGAACTTACATACAAGGCTTGTCTTGGGCACCTACAAGATGAGTAGATCTCCACACCCACCCATCAGAATCTTAAAAGTTTCTATAGAGGCCTTAACAGTCTTCAGTCACATATTCAGTCCAGATAGTCTCAATGACACCTTATCTCTCAAAGGTATGTACTTGGAACAGCTCCCACTGTAGGAACAACAGGCAGAAAGTACATTCCCAGAACAGGAAAGGGGCCTCCTACTGCCCGGGGCCAGCTTAAAGGTAAACAAGCTAACAGGTCCTCTTAATGACCTCCCCCAACATCATTAGATCCCTAAGCAGCTAACCAGAGCTTCATAACAGAAAACTTTCTAGGGGGTCTATTGTTACTTTAAAAATGATTTTAAAAGCCAATGTAGTTTAGGTATTTATTAAATATTAATTGAGAAGCAAAGTTTTAGAAGCATTTTAACTGAACACTTCAAAATGTTTAGACAAATTTCTTAAAATAACTATTCCCTAAACTGGTTTCAATCTCTTCCTTCTAACATTCTTTGCTAATATCTAAAATTCATAACAAATTTTATAAGCTCTCACCCCATTAACAAATTATCATATTTCAAAATGGGTAGCATGAACAGATACATATAACCTAAATAGCCCACTGAGGAGAGAGCATTCTTCTACAGTATGGCTATTACAGTGTGTTCTACCCAGTTCAGTTTTTTTTGTTAGTTGTAATCAGTGTTAGTATCTGGAGGGCACTATAATATAGCTGTTCATCAATCAACCAAAAACTATTGAGAAATATATTTTATATAAAAAGTAGAGTAACATACAAGTAGTCAGCACAGGCATAGTTGTAAATAAAATACACAAAAAACTGAATGATATATAATGGGCTTCTGGTTACAGTGAATTTGGGAAACCCTTAAATTGTCTTTTAGTATAGTCAAAGATGTTTTAAAATACATTTGCAATGAGGAAGAACTAAGAAAATTAATAGAGGTGTAGATTTATATAGAGCGATATAACTAAGTAGGCTAGTTCTGTACAGCTTGTTGTTCTAAGCTAGAATGCTAGCTATTTAGTAACGGTATCAGGACTAAGTATTACTAGCATCAGTAGTACTAAGTTGTATTATCAGTGGTACTAAATAGTTCAAGTATTTGTACTAATACTAGTCCCTTCCTTGTTGGGAAGCTTCCTGTATCAGAGTACATATATTAACTTCGGATACAGTACAAAGGAGCCATATTTGAGGTAAATCTATCCTAAGCATCTCCTTCATCTGTTTTTATGTGATGTGGTTATAAAAGTGCAGAGGACAAATAGAGGATGTTTTTCTTCCATTAATTAAAGAAAATACTAAACTCTTGTTATTTCATCTTGCAGTAAGTTCATTTTAAGTATAGTCTTTATATATTTTAAATTTGAGACAATATGTTTTAATATCATTTATAAGATTGAATCACCCATTGCTATTAATCCCAGTAATGGATTCTCTTTCTTCTGACATAGCTCTTCAGTTTTATTATTTCTCTCTGACCTTCTCTGAATACATTCTGACCAGTATCTTAATATGAAAATTGTAATTTTCTTTCTTCTATTGGATGAAAGAAAACTTTCCACATTGGTTTACTGTGATACAATTTCTCATTCAGCAAAAACAATGAGTCTATCTATGAAAAACTAGTAAGCATTTTATTTTATGGTAGCATCCCCAGGTTTTTGGTTTAATAACTTCATATATGATAACATGTAGGCCATAACAATTATAAAATTATAACTTTTACTGAGTTACTCTATGAGTTTTATTGACTTACTTTTATTGAGTTTACTCTATGAAAGGTTTTATCTATGTCTGTCTCTACTACTTAACCTACATTTTTTTCATTTTCTGAAGTGAAAAATATAGAACGTTTGTCAGAACTTTTAGTTTGGGACATGTACAGAGAGAAAATAAGAGATAGGTAAAGATGAGGGAAATGTTATGGACATATTAAGTATCAGGTTTTTGTATTTCCATATGAAATAACTTATAGTCCATGTTGTAGGTATACGTTTCAGATTCAAAAGTATGCTGATTTTAGTTGAACACATTAGACTATTAGTTAATATTGCTGATTTGCAATTAACAGAAACAAACAGTTTCTTATATAATATATAAGAAAATAAAGTGAATGTGTTATAAGAAGAACAATTTATCACAAAACCCAGGGAAAAGAATCAGGACTTGAAGAGATATCAGAAATCTAAGAAGCATGGTCTATATTCCTACCTTCCTTCCTTTCTTCCCTCCTTCCTTCCTTTCTTCCCTCCTTCCTTCCTTGCTCCCTCCCCCTCTCTCTCTCTTTCTTTTTTTGAAAGATTTATTTATTTGAGAGAAAGAGAGACAACAGAGTGAGAGAGAATATGAGTGGGGGTGGGGGCAGAGGGAGAGGGAGAAGCAGGCTCCACACTGAGCAAGGACCCTGACACGGACTCGATCCCAGGACTCTGGGATCATGACCTGAGCCGAAGGCAGATGCTCAACCAACTGAGCCACCCAGGTGCCCCAAAAGATTGCATTTCTACATCTCATCTTCACTTCTTTCTTGGCATCTGCTAAACTGCATCTCGCTCTGTTCACCAACTCTTCCTTTCTCTCTATCCTCCTATCACAGTTGGGTAACTTTCATTATCTGTTCTTAAAAAACAAAATCAGAAACAGAACAAAACAAATAGCTGCCTCTCATCTCTCAGTCTCAATTCTGCAGAGAAAGAGAGAAGAGAGAAAAAAGAGAAGAGAGAAAAGAGAGACAGAAATTGTTCCAACTTGGATGTGTACATATTTTTGGTTTAATTAGATATGGCAAAAGAGGAGTAAACAAAGCCATAGCTCTTCTTTATGGCAGTAGTGGGGAGGGAAAAGTAGATTTCAAAGTTGAGAAGATGTCTAAGGAGTTAGTTGGGCAGATGCTCTATTCCAATGAGAACAAATAGAATCACTGGGAAAAAGCATGAGTTAGGAGCATTTGGGATGAGCACCTGGTAACTTCTACATTTGAGGGGTAACAATAAGAATATGCACAAACGAAAGCAGAAAGAATGACCAAAAAGACATAACCAAGGAGGAGCAAAAGGAAAAACCAATAAGGAAATACTTTCCAAAGGGTAAAAGTCCCTTTGGAACTTGGCAAAAAAGTGGCAACAATGATACCAGTCTGAAATGAAGATGGAGATCAGCAAATGAAAACATTAACAAAGAGTGATCATAGTTTCAGTGGAAGGAGGTGGGGACAGTTGTTGGATTGATAGGATTTTGGAAGGAAATGCCAGTAATGAAAGCAGATACAGTGAATAGAACAGTCTCAAGAATTGTGGTAGTTAAAAAAAAAAAGTCTTTTTATTAAGAGTTTAACAATATTCACATTTTTCACAACTAAACCCTCTTAACTGGGGGTGAAAGGACAAGAAAAATAATCCCCCTATTCAAGGGTAATTAGCTGTTAAAGAGAATACAACAAACTTCCTATTTACCTTGTGGGTTTATATTTGTTGAATCTCTTTTTTCGGAACTGTGATTTGAGAAACATCAGTTACCTGAATATCATCCAAATACCTTAAAACTATAGATTATTTTACCATTCACTATGTGCTCTTATATAAATTATTTCACTTGATCATCAAAATTATGATCTAAATGTAATTAATTCCATATTAACAGGAAAGATAAGTGAAATCCAAGTAAATCAATGTTAACTTGCTCAGATTACTTGATAATAGATTGCTAACAGACACAAACCCAGATGTCTTCTGTCATATTTCAACTTTCATTCAGGATACAAAATAAAAGTAATTTCAGGCAAAAGAAATATTAATGGATCTGTGAACAGCATCCTCTTCAAATACTTCTATAAATGGAAACATAACATGCTATCCCAATCATCAAATTTAGCTCTAAAGGAAAGGGCATGATATTGGAGTTCAAACAGAACTGAACTTCCCCACTTTGTGCCTCTGTGGCCTCCATCAAAACACTCTCTATCAACTTCAGTTTATTCACCTGTGAAATGGAATTTTGATGCTTATCTCCCAAGATTTCCAATAGGAAGCCTCTAAACCCATAGTGGGCACTAAATACCTGTTGTTGAAGCGAAAAGAAGCAAAAATCACCAAAACAGTAAAATACATCTTTTTAATCACTTCATCCTACTCTGTAGATGATTTGCTAAACAGGGTGCAGGTGTTAGTTTTAATATAGCCAAATAAAACAGAGGAGTGCTTGGTGTATTCTCTGTGCTGAATATAATCTGCAAGTAGAATGGAGTTAGCCAAGTCTTTCCCAAGTGGTGAAAGAAAGGAAACAAAGTCTATCACAGTGCTCTAGAGACTCAATACTTCATAGAAAATTATCAAGACAGCAATACCAACATAGGATTTTAAAAAATCACCTAGAATCTACAGAATATATCAAAAGTCACAGCTGTGAAACCTTATTGTTATTTAATGCTTCAATATCTTTATTTCATTCACCTGCAAAATGATTCTACTCACCTTTTGCACAGACTTTAAGAAACACAAAATTCTGAAAAATGCTTTGGAAACCCATAATAATTATGATGATCTGGGGCAGTAGTATCATAAAGAAAGGGAAAAATAACAATGTTTTGAGGCTGGAACAACTAGAATAAACAGAGAATGTAATTTGAGCCTGGCTATGAATCTAGCAGAACTCATAAATAATATTGTCCTGAGTTGGTAGTAAATTTGCCATTTTGCCACTAAAATATCACATAATTCTTACTGGGTTCAGTGTTATTTTTCTCCTGTACTTCTGTTTATTGCAGCACAAATATATCTTTCTCACCTGCTTGACTTTTCATGATCACCCTTTTCCTTAATCCTCTCATACGAAATAGATACAAGGTTAGAGTACCTTTGTACACTTTGCTGCTCACCCACAATTCTTCCTTCCTTCAATAATCTTTATATGTCAGTGTGGTGAGAAGGCATATAAATATATCATTACACAGAGAAAGACATGCATCATATGACCTCACTGATATGAGGAATTGTTAATCTCAGGAAACAAATTGAGGGTTGCTGGAGTGGTGGGGGGTGGGAGGGATGGGGTGGCTGGGTGATAGACATTGGGGAGGGTATGTGCTATGGTGAGCGCTGTGAATTGTGCAAGACTGTTGAATCACAGATCTGTACCTCTGAAACAAATAATGCAACATATTTTAAGAAAAAAGAAAAAGAAGGAGATAGCAGGAGGGGAAGAATGAAGGGGAGTAAGTCGGAGGGGGAGACGAACCATGAGAGACGACGGACTCTGAAAAACAAACTGAGGGATCCAGAGGGGAGGGGGGTGGGGGGATGGGTTAGCCTGGTGATGGGTATTAAAGAGGGCACGTACTGCATGGAGCACTGGGTGTTATGCACAAACAATGAATCATGGAACACTACATCAAAAACTAATGATGTAATATATGGTGATTAATATAACAATAAAAAAATTAAAAGGAAAAAATAAATAAATTAAAAATATATATATCATTACATACAAAATTATATATGTAGAAGTTATAATATATGCCTATAAAGGGATGATGAGTAATGTTAATAATAATACAATAATTAAGACATTTACTAATGTTATTGAGTCCTTGATGTATGCATCTAACCTAGATTACCATTCCTAATCCTCAATCCTTCCAAGTAAAGCTTCTGACATTGTATCTTTTGAGATGAGAAATTTGAGTCTTTTAAAGAAGAGCTAAGTGAGTCGTTAAGTTTACAAAACTGACCATTCAACCTATGATACAATTCTTCCTCCAGTTACTAGTGATAGGAACTGGGGAGTGAGAGAAACCACTCACCAGAATTCATTCCTGGATCACAAGCAGACATGTGAAGCAGGGAACTAAGATTTCCAAAGAATGGAGCCTTTACAGTGAAAGCAAACACACCAACCAGCACACCCCCTTTTTCTTCTTTTAGAGAAAAGAAATTTGGGGGGAGAATCATCATCACTAAAAGTACATATGCACTCTATATGTTACAATTTTGAAACAGATCCTTTGGAAGAATACAACCTTAGGAAAGAATGTATGAGATCACCCTCTTCCACCTTTTCTCCCAAAATGTGTATTTCCAATTCAACAGCTTCAAATCAGTCGCACGCTTTTGGGATGAACACAGTTTTCATATTACTCAAGTTGTTAGAAACACAATCTATCAGCCCCAAATTTGCATCTCTGCAAAATTCAGTCTTTTTTTTTTCTTTCCTTTCTCTTCCTTTTCTCTCCTTCTCGCTCTGTCTCTCCGGTCCCTCCTCTCTCTTCCTCTTCAATATGGCTATCGGGAAAAACAGTCCTGTAACTTACTAGTAAGAGGCTATCAAATTCTATACCAGTGTTTTGAAATCACTATCTAAATCACTACTCCTCCTCATTCCATGCAATAACGTAAATGTTAGTGTTAAAAAAAAAAAAAGAATGGTGGGGGTTAGGGTAGCTCTTAGCGAACCTTATTAGAAAACTTCCTGGAGTGTCTCTTTCCTTTTCTTCATCTTCCTAATCTATGCTTAATAAACTGTTGAAGAATTTCACCTGGGAGTCTCCTATCAAATTTAATATATTTTTAAATGTTTTAGCACGCAACTTTAATATTCTGGGTTTTTTTAATCTACTTTTAATATATGTCTTTGTAAATTATATTCTCTCAAACATGACTTGTCTAAGGTAAGGAGATTTTACAAATGCTTAATATTAAACCCTTAAATAAACAAAATCTAGCAGTATGAATTGTTTGGATCTGTGTGGTCAAGGGCTCCAGTACTTCTTGATGTTTCACATGTGTAAACTTTTGCAATGTGACTTCCTCTCTCCTGGGTACCCTTCCATTTTCAGTCTTGTTAAATCCTAGTCACCCTTCAAGTTCTTATTCCAATGTACCATGCCTATGAAACTTTATCCTAATCCTGGAACATAGTTATTAACTCTTTCCTTTGTAATCCAATTTATTTTACTTAGAGCTCTATTTATTCTACTTATTCCATTTTTTACTATTTTACATGTTTGTTTCCCTGACTGGCTAATAACCCATGAAGGGCATGAGATATTCCTATTCATCTCTACATCCAAGTGATTTACACACCAAAGGGACACAAAAGTTTTATGAAGAAGCATGAGTGATATTTTAGGGAAGAATCTAGTAACTTTCTTGTAAAATGTGTATGAACTGCCATCTTCATGGGCTCCCTCAGGTGGAGAGAAAATGGAATCAGTCATCTGGTATTTTTTGTTTTTGTTTTGTTTCATTTTTGATTTTTTGCTTATTAGGAACGGGTGAGTTTTAATAGAGAATATTTTTTTTTAATTGGCTCTTTGCTAGTTGGTGAATATAGGAGTTTGAACTATAACAGGTTTTCTCTGAAAACATCTTCTACATCAGGATTTTTAAATAATGAAGCAAAAATCAAAGCTTTAATGATTTTCATTCCTGAATATATAAAATCATTAAAATATCAAGTTTAATTAATTCTTTGGAATCTTAGAAGAATTCCAGAAATAATTATTTTAAGGTAGTTATATAGAGTTCCATTTGGAAGCATCATAAATTATTTCCAAAGAACTGTCAGAAAAATCATGGAAAGAGTAAACATATGTATAGGCACTAATTTTCTTCCAGCAAATCAAATTGATCCAAGTATATAAATACTTAAAATCATGTTATTCAGGTAAGAAACAAGAAATATAAATTACTTGTACTAGTGGGATAATTGCTGGACTCTTTATTTGTGTATCACGCATTAACATATACGCCATGAACAGCTAGCTAGGGGACTTCATCATACTACAAATAGCTCATGAATTGCAGTGAGAGATTTTTGGCAGTCATCTAAGTTTTTACCATCTCTGAAACATATTGACATGTTTTAATATACGTCCTGAGATTTGCTAGTGTCACTTTCAATAAGATATTATTTGGTAAACTCAATTGAATTACTAACATATGATAAGAGACATCTTAATTCAGTGTTTAAATGATTGATTTTAGGGATTATGCTGTCAAAATTACTAAAAATTCTAGGGAGTTTCTCAAATATGTAAATGCTAAACTCTTTTTTACTCAATTAGATATAAATTTGATGTGACTTTCTTCATTCCTTCAGTATATTTACCAGATTTGGCTTCCATGTTTTCTACAAATACTCTCAAATCTAATTATAATTTCCTCAAAATATGAGCTTCATTGCTCATTGTAGTTTTCTTCAAAACATTATCATGATTTATTTCTCTCAAAAATACAACTGTTATTCAGCACATTATTTCCTGATACTCTCTTCATATCTTCATCTTTCTAGGATGCCTCAGAATAAAGAAAATACCCTTTCGCTCAAATCAATAAACATTTATTGATGTGCGGAATATGGGCTTCATATACAAACCTCCAGACACATATCCAGGCATGTGTAGAATTTCTGAAATTTAAAGTTGATCATTTAAATCAATAAAAATGTTCTGTAAAAGCTTAGTGCATTTAGAAGATGAGATATTCTCAGTACTCAGAAATTTCATGTTAGTTGATCTTACTTGTATGTTCCAGAACTGAATTGTACTTATCATCTCATTTCATTGCTACTTTTCATGCTTTACTCATTCTATCAAAGAACCACAAAAATCTGACTCCTCTGTCAGCCTTTTCAGGAATAGATTGACTTTATTTACGCATTTTTTTTCCCTCCTTCAACAAACAGAAAAAAACGTCATTAGGCAATGCATTGTCTAAGGGACATATCCTCAGTGATAGTTTCTAGATCCATTTTCTAATGTCATCTTTGGTTGGCATATTACTACTTTTCTCTTGGTACTCTATCAGTCCATTCAATACTGCATTTTCTTTTTCTTTACTTTGTTTTTGCCAAAAATTCCATGTCTTAATTTTTTTCTCCACTTCAAGAGCATGTTCATTAGCATTTAGGGTTTTATAGTGCTGTCTCAATGACTTAAATTTGTGTCAAGAGCAGTTGTACAGGGAGGGGGTAGGAACAAGATGGCAGAGGAGTAGGAGACCTAAATTTCTTCTGGTCCTGGGAATTCAGCTAGATAGGGATCAAACCATTCTGAACATCTATGAACTCAAGAGGAGATTGAAGAAAAGGATAGCAGCAAATAGCTGAAGAGAAAAGCGACCACTTTCTGGAAGGTAGGACGCGTGGAGAAGTGAATCCGAGGTGATATTCGGAGGATAGACGGCGGGGGAGGGGGCCTCCAACAGCCCCTTCTGGCAAGTGATAGAGCCGTAGAGCACAAAATCGGAACTTTTAGAAGTCGACTCCGCTGAGGGACGTCGCTCCAGCGGCTAAGTGGGGGGGGGGGCCCTCTCTGGGATGGTGTTGTCTCAGGACCCTTGGGGTCACAGAAAGACTGGGGGTGCCTGAGTGTGGCAGAGCTTCCAGGTACCAGAGCAGGGAAGCTGGCTGCAGAGACGGAGCCGAGGAGCGTTCTCTCAGCTCAGGGTTGCCATAAACTGTGATGCGCAGGACAGTCGGGCAACTGCTCCTCCAGCAGGGACCAACAAGTGGCAGATCCGGGGAGACTCCCCTTCCTCCCCTAGGAGGAGTGGTGCGGGAGCGCACCACAGGGATCTGCTGGGTTTGGAGACTCCACACCGAGTCGGGTGCCAGAGATAGAAATGCTTGGTCACAGGCCGGGTGAGCATGGAGTGCAGACGGAGACCAGGGAGATGGGAGTGATTGACTGCTTTTCTCTGGGAGCTCACTGAGGAGTTGGGGCCCTGTGTTCTTGGCTCCTCCAGGGCAAAGGAGCCATTTTCACTCTCATC
Organism: Callorhinus ursinus; assembly: GCF_003265705.2. Taxonomy (NCBI): domain Eukaryota; kingdom Metazoa; phylum Chordata; class Mammalia; order Carnivora; family Otariidae; genus Callorhinus; species Callorhinus ursinus. The sequence continues at coordinate 58,215,950 of NW_027397067.1, read as the reverse complement.
CTCCAAAGCTGTACGGAAAGCTTGCAGGGAACAAAACCTCCCAAGAGCAAACCTGAGCAGATTACTTAGCCCGGACCTGGCAAGGGCGGGGCAATTCCCCCTCCAGCAAAGACATTTGGGAATCACGGCAACCAGCCCCTCCCCCCAGAAGATCAGCAAGAACAGCCAGCCAAGATGAAGTTTACTGATCAATGAGAACAGCAGAACTCCAACACTAGGGGAATACTGCACACAGAATTCATGGCTTGTTTCCCATAATTCTTTAGTCTTTCAAAGTTAATTTATATTTTTAACATTCTTTTTTTTTGAATTTTTGTTTTTCCCTTTTTCAACCAACATCTTATCAATCCCTTTTTTAAAAAAAAAT